>NC_056406.1:25486666-25787037 GCF_905147365.1 Aricia agestis | reverse complement strand
GAAGACAGTACAGCAGTTACTAGACAAGCTTAATATTTGCCTAAGTACAAGGTGTCTTGAAAAATAATCCCGTTAATAGGCATAAAAAGATTGTGCGAGTATAAAATTGTATTAAACCTTCGATCGGGGATTCTCGGAAATGCTATTGTATTCTATTGTTGTCGCGATCACCGGTGCTCTTATGGGGCTTGAAGAATTAATTTGTATAAAGGCGCAGAGTTCACAAAACTGTAAAGGAACATTGTAGGCGTAACAGATTTTTAATACATTCGAATATGAGAATATAAATTTTTTTCATATTCACATTGATATTTTAAGAACCTGGAGACATAGTCTAACCTAAAATTCAGTAGGGACGGCCTTCAAAATCAACTCCAACGTTTCCGATCGCACAAGACACACAGTTATTCAACACTTGGGCGGCCGCCAAATGTGTCAATCACTGGAGGAACTTGCATTCAACGTGGACGCCAAAAACGTCGTATTATTACATTACAATTCAAACGGCAGTTGCTAGTCGTAATTTATGCTAACCCAAGGATATAATATTTTAGATGTTTAAAAGCAATTCGTATATCGCGTAAAAGTGTCTGAATACGAAAAATGTATGAAAATTAATGCAGTTTTGGTGTGAAGAGGTGACAGGCAGGCAAACTTCTCATTTATAATCAGACTCAAATCTCAATTAAAACATCAAATCATAATATATTGTGGAGTGCATCGTAATAGTTTCAGAAATTATCACCGACGCGTTATAAGTAAATTTTGCTGAGATACTTAACAATTCAAGCTCTTAATATGGTGAGTTTTGGTCACTTCCCACCTGCGTTGGAACTTTATCTCCGGTGTCTTTTAAACGACAATTTAATTACGCGATATATCCTTAGCCTATTCGTGTCGAAGCACTATGAAGCACATCAATATCAGGCGGAGCGCAATAAAGCGGCTATCGGCTATAAAACCTTTAATAAAACATGTCAGTGTGTGGTGAGCCTAATCCACGGTGTAACGTGTGACGTCACAGCACTGACCTCGCTCACTACCGGTGCTCCCTGAGGGTTTAGCCCGGCCGCACACTATCTGAATTTCTGATCAGAAAAATTCGGACGCCCGGCCCCGCTCATACATTTTGTCACGTCAGAATTCTGATACTATACGGGGTCCACAACAAAATGTATGAACAGAGTGCGTTCCGGCGGGGCGTCTCAATTTTTCCGATCAGAAATTTCGGATTATGTGCGGCCGGGCTTAAGGCTACTGCGAATTCACATCGCATAAATCTGCAACAAAACTCATACTAAAAATGACATTGCGATGTGATGCGAATTCGCAGTTTTGTGTGAAAGCCCTTACGGTGACCTAAGGGTTACCCAAAGGGTAAAAACGGGTCCCTATTACTAAGACTTTGCTGTCCGTCAATCTGTCTGTCCATCCGTCTGTCTTTGTGCCGTATATAAATTACGCTAGATAGACTGTTTAAATTTTAACATAATAAAGAGCCCACAAAACATAAGACAACTACTCCATAGTTTAAGGTCTCTGTGGCCACTTTTTGATAGAATTACACAGTATTATATTATAAGCCACAGTTTACTTACGTTGCTTAACACCTCCATCGTGGGTATCGCAGACACCCACGATGGAGGTGTTGTGGACTTTCAATTTTTATGCGGCAGCTGGCTTCCGCTTGGGGATTGATGGGTTAAATTTTAAGTTATTCATTGTCGTCGTTGATAATAATTTGTATTTTGCTTGTAAATTCAGCAACGAATGAGAAACTGAGATTAACAACTGTGTCTATGCAAAAGTCTTGTTTCCCACTTACACAATTTCACGCTTTTAATGGGTATAAAATAACCCTTCAGGATCGACCAGAGTGAAATGACTATTGCCAATCATGATCAAGAAAAACCAGACACGTTTCGTATTCACATACATCATGTAGAAACGAAAAGTTAGAGTCCATATTCAATCACGGCCTGACTCACCACAACGCGCGTCAATACAAGTTTACTGTGTTTTTACAACAATCATAACTTACATTTTGCAATAGGGATGGGACATCTAGGTACCGACATCTGTTCAAACTAATATTATAAGTCCGAAAGTCTGTCTTTCTGTCTGTTACCTTAAAGGTCTACACTCGCGCACCGCATTTCAACTGCAATCCAACCGCAAATTACAGTTCAAGTGCACTGCACGCCAACTGCAACTGAACTGCAATCCGACTGCGCGTTTGGTTTGCAGTTCTATTGCAGTCGTGCCAACTGCATTCAAACTGCACTTGAACTGCAATTTGCGGTTGGATTGCAGTTGAAATGCGGTCCGTCTGTGTAGACCCTAACTTAAACCGCTGGGCCCACGTGAATAAAATTTGGTATGCTGATACTTTGAGGCCCGGAAAAACACGTAGGATACTTTTTATCTCGGAAAAATATACGATTCCCTCGCGATAATCGAATTTCCGCGCAATGGAGTTGCGGGTGTCATCTAGTAGTTTAAAATTTTATAACAAAAAAAAAAAACAAACCTTTTTTTATGAAATAAGGGGGCAAACGAGCAAACACCTGATGGAAAGCAACTTCCGTCGCCCATGGACACTCGCAGCATCAGGAGTGCTGCAGGTGCGTTGCCGGCCTTTTAAGAGGGAATAGGGTAATAGGGAAGGGTAGGGATGGAAAGGGAAGGGAAGAGGGGAGGGTAAGGAAGGGAATAGGGTAGGGGATTGGGCCTCCGGTAAACTTACTCACTCGGCGAAACACAGCGCAAGCGCTTTTTCACGCGGGTTTTCTGTGAGAACGTGGTATTTCTACGGTCGAGCCGGTGCACTCGTGCCGAAGCATGGCTCTCCCACGTATAAAAACAAACTACAGTACTTGTCTTTAAAAACAAAATACATGAATAATTTTAAAAATCCCGTGCCAATATCCAAGGCCTCACTTTAGTCACAAGAGCACAGAAAGGAAAAACCTTACTTGAGCACAAGAACAATACGATATTAGACGCTTTGCGGCCGCCGCGCCGGCCGGGTACCGCGCGCCGAAACAATACACTTTTTAACGAAATGCAATAAGACGTAACTGATTGTGTTGCGCGAAGTTGCGTTCCTTTTGTGAGTTAAATTTTAAGTTATGGTTCAGTATACCGTATGAATTTTTAAAGCCCTTTTTTTTCTTATATCTAGTACGTAGTATTTTAAAATAAGAAGTCTATGTATTTATTGAAGCAAGCAAGCTGGCGTATAACAAAATCCGTTCAATGACTTGGCTGTGTTTAGCTGTGTTTCACAATTAATGTTACTGTACGCCGGCGTTTAACTTTAACGTGGGAGAGCCATGCTTCGGCAGAAATGGGCCGGCTCGACCGGAGAAATACCACGGGCTCACAGAAAACCAGCGTGAAACAGCAATTGCGCTGTTTCACGCCGAGTGAGTGAGTTTACCGGAGGCACAATCCCCTACTCTTTTCCCTTCCCTACCCTCCCCTATTTCCTTCCCTACTCTCCCTTATTCCCTTCCCTACCCTCCCCTATTTCCTTCCCTACTCTCCCTTATTCCCTTCCCTACCCTCCCCTGTTACCCTATTCCCTCTTAAAAGGCCAGCAACGCACCTGCAGCTATTCTGATGCTGCGAGTGTCCATGTGCGACGGAAGTTGCTTTCCATCAGGTGACCCGCTTTCTCGTTTGCCCCCTTATTACATTAAAAAAAAATTGGGATCGGCCTTAACAAAATGCAACGTAAGGTCCGGCTGCAGAATAGGGAGAAGTTTGGCCATTGATGTGCAGCAGCTTGTCTCTTGCGCAACGGGCGGGTAGAAAATCGTAACGAAACTATAATCAACCGCCGAACTTCTATTTAGCGATACGATATAAGTAAGCAGTTTACTAAAATGTCCCGCGTCGCATGTGTGAACTGACTCTGACATAAAATACTTTCGTTGTTATTTTGTGAAAGTCATTACTGTTGTCCGTATTTCGGCACACAATGGTAAGCCGCCATAACGCCGATACGCGGAATCGCTCGTAAAATTTTTGAGTGATCGCTGGTGTTAAACCGAAACCATATTGCCTCACCGCAAACTAACCGAGCCGACGTATGGATTACTACTGAGTACTGAGACGCGGCTATACAAGTTGGTTCCATACAATGTGGGTATGATCGGTTTACTATGCTAGAATACTGCTAGTTCAACAGGATTTTATAAAACGGACCCATTATAGTTTATAGCACGTCATATTGGACCCGTGCGTATATAAAACATTTTCGAGGTGCCACCTTTTCGGCACAGAAATCGTCAGCTACATTGGAATTTGTTTAATGTTTAGACTTCTTAAAAAGTGTAGTATAAATTATAATTTTTGTCACCGTATTTTTTACTCTGTTGCAATTTATTCTGAGTTCTGACGAAAATGTAAACAAGACCTTCGACCAGATTGATATGCCAATGTATTTCTCTATTACACGGTTAATACGTTGAAATTTGTAGCCTTATCGCCGCCCATACTGAGCTTTAATATAATAATTTAGGTACTGTTTCACCACTTCCTGATAAGTGACAAATAGGCTATCTACCAATTAACTTGACAGATGGAGAATCTGTGAAAAAAGTTGCGAATAGCCTATTCCTCACTTTATCAGAAAGTGTTGAAACAGGCCCTTAGATTAAAATGATTGCAACAGAACTCACAATTTGTAGGAACAGAAAGAATAATATTGTAATTTAGGGACTTTGAAAGACCGATACAAAAAGATATAATGGACAGTAACAATAAAATACCCGCCGACCGGCAAAATGAAAATGGTGAAAGATTTATTGGGATAAATAACTTTTATCCGTTTTCGCGTCACGACCTATTGAACACCATGATATATGGCGGAGACAACAACGGTTAGCAAAAAAACTATTACACAGACTAAAAATATGCAAACATATTTAGGTAATACTAAACAATACGAGTGCTACGTCCAAAAATGATTGTGTTGAGATTATTTCTGACATTATTCAACATACTCCTCCCGGAGATTGATGCGAGACAAAAATATGAACAATAAACGAAAGAAAGCCTCGCAAATCCACGCAAAACAAAAGATCAAAAGCAATAAAACAGACCGGCGCAAAAAATGTTTCGCCGAAATCCAGCGGAATACGATCGACAAAACGTAAAAGAGCGCCGCTAACGAATACGTCGCAAAAAGGGCAACAATGCTAAACTGTGACGGCGACAAGAATGGAAATAAAACAGCGAGGCCCACAAATATTTATACGAAAACGCGAGGGCACAGCATCGCGCCTTGTACGACTATTCACAGAAATAAAGTCCAAACGGGAATCGAGGAGTAAAACTTCAAATAATTTTGTTAAAATTTGTTTAAAATTTAGTGCATCGTTATTTTAATTTAATCACTATATAATCAAATACATCGCTGTAACTGACAGACGCATTGACATACGGTTGTGACAGTTCGACATAATAATATTGTAATTACCTAAAATAATAATCACAATGCGCTCCAAGCTAATATTATGTTCTTAAGAGGAGTCCACACCGCCCTTTTTTCCAAACAAACGTTGTCCCCTGTTTCCTCTCTGGATAATGCTAGTAGAGTTATATTTATTTTCCTGAATATCTACGGCCACTAGTATTAGTGGCCGTAGATATTCATTAAATTATGAAAAAAAAGAAAACATAGGGACATTGTATAATGTCCCTATGTTTTCTTTTTTTTCATAATTTAATTATTAAATAAGATATGAACGTTCAAAAACCCAAAAAAATGGCCAGATTTTCCGCTGTGTTCAAACGTCCAGAAAACAGATTTGGCTAGATTATACAAAAAAAAGCAAAACACAGGAACACAGCTCAATCCTTTTTTTAATCTTTAATGAAAAAACTACTTAAATCGGTTAAGTTTTGGAGAAGGAATCAGGGGACAACGAATCGTTGATTTTCTGGATTTTCTGCAGTTGTCTCTATCGCGTTCTGCGATATAGGCTTGAGGTAAGGGAGACAGCTATATATATTACAAGTACTTTTATTTCATTTCTCTAGCCCCTGGTGTATCCTCTTAATAATCTCAATTCCGGTTGATTTCAATGAATAAGCGTTGAATATAAATGCTTATGTAAAGGCAAAGGAAAAAAATATTTTGTTTTATATGGTAATTGTTTAGAAATAGGGAAGTCACCTAAAAAACTAATTAAAGTTAATAAAACAGTCAGCAGGCACAACCCACAAAAAGGAAATTGAATAAAATTCAACCATTTACATGCACAAGGGCCAAATAATTACAATATCCAAAATTTACTATAACAATATGGAATAAAAGATGATCACGAAATTATTCACCATAGTTTACATATTTAGGATGCACGTGTTGTTCCACTCAGGAAACATTAAAGTGTGTGTGGACGAAATTATTTTGAGGCCATAAATGTCCGCAGGAGGAATATACTATACAGGTATACCTGGTATTTAGCACACAGGTATACCTCGCATTTAGCACACAGGTATACCTGGCGTTTAGGACACAGGTAACCTGGCGTTTAGCCGAGATAATTTCACGATGGCCAAGTAATTGCAGGCGAAAATCGCACAAATTCCGATGCAGAATTTAGTATTCATGACATATTTTTCCCTGCGAAATTTAAATTCTGAATTATGAATTGCATGGGATTTAACAAACAAAATTTGAATGCTGTAATTTCGTAACAGAGATCGAATAATAATTTGCGATGGATATTTTTGGCTCGAATTTTTTTATTCGAGTTTAAACTCGAATAAAAAAAATCGATCTGCATAGCTAGCACAAGCACGTAAACAAACGAAAGAAACTAAATTTTGACAGTTTTACCGGAAAAACATTGGAGTAAAAGTTTCTTTCGTATCTCGATATGTTTCGCTTTTAAAAATCTATATGTGAAGCATGACGATCCGCTTTTGACATTTAGTTTCTTGATTCTGTTTTTATTTTTATTATGGCACTTGGCTATAAAACCATGGCCAGTGTCGAGTAAATGGCGGCAAATTCAAAAAATCGATGTATAGCAACCCTGTCTATAGCCGGAATTATAGTTTTGATCTACAAACTACGAATAATAAAGTTCCTTAGTTTTTATTATTCGTATTTCGTAGATCAAAACTATAATTCTGGCTATAGACAAGGTTGCTACACGTCGATTTTTTGAATTTGCCGCCATTTACTCGACACTGGCCATGGTTTTATAGCCGAGGTGCCATAATTAAAAAAAAAGAACCAAGAAACTAAATGTCAAAAAAAATAATTGCCGTTGCTTTAATGGTTGCTATGGAAACAGTTTCTTGTCTTTGTCCACTGAAACTCAAGTCGATGGGTGGTGCCATGCTCGGTAATAAGATATGTAGACATGGGAAAGAAACTGCCATTACTTTCTTCCGAAGAATCGACTGGGAAACCTCGTGCTAGCTACGCTGGTATATGAACTGGTTTTGGCGTTTGTCATACTTGCATTTTGTTGATATGAATTTCTAAGGATGGGTTGCACCAACTTACTTTAACTATAACTTTAACTTTAACCATAACAAAATGTCAAATGAACTGTCAAATCTCTTGTAAAAGTCCATAATGGACACCATATTTGACGATAACCTTAACCTTAACTATAACTACGGCTCTGGTGCAATCCACCCTAAATGATCGATAGGTTACTGGAAAAATAGCCTAAACTTTAAGAAGTTTAGATATACCCAACGGCCAAATTCTTCTTTCATCTAACTTATCTGTAATTATATGAAGATTTTGACATAAGCATACATCAATTTAATGAAAATTTAGACAGATAATGTACGGGACATTATCTGTCTTTTTCATGAAATTGAAGTTTGAATTATTAAATGTCTCTGAATGCGGCAGTTAGACTTTGAAACGAGTCTTCATTATAGAAGCGTACTCGACCTCACCTGAATATCTATTAACAAACATCCATTACTCCTAAATGCCGGCAACAAATCACATATTTTTAGCCTGTCATTATGTAGGCGGAGCCGTCAGGCCTCGTATACAGAGGGCAAATAGCCCCGAGCGTAGAGCCGGTGTGTTGAAAACCGTCATCCCGATTGCAGTATCCACATAATTTAAGTTCTTTTTAAGAAAAAGTTTAAAGGTGGGTTCAGGTTCGGCGGGAATATAAGGCTCGATTTACATGCGTCCGCGCGACCGAGCTGCCGGCCGCTGCACAGCGAGATCACAAGAAATTGTGTGTAACGAATAACGATTTTGTTTATTTATTTACATACAATTGCTTGTGATTTTGTTGTGTAGCGGCCAAACCGCTCTGCCGCGCGGACACATTACGTTAACACAGAGTATTATAACAAATGGTGGGTTGTACGATTTCCAAATGTAGAAAAATTGTGTACATTATTGCAAAATGTAGAAAACTGCACGGAATCATACTGTGAAACTATTTCTGTATTACAATATTATTATAAAATGGAATGAGATACAATATTATAGTTTATTTTCCGAATTGTTTTAACGCTTTTATAACGTCTACATGAGGGTGTTTCGGGAACTTAAATTTAGTGTTGTTATTAATATTATTGCATTCAATCTGTCCAAATGGTGAAGACATTTGTAAATTTTCTTACAGTTGGTACCTATACTGCTTTGGTTTAAATTTGGTTTTGCCACCAACTGCAAGTAAGTAAGTGTTATACGTTTGCAAAGAGTTGGCCATTATTGAACATGTTTAGCCCGCCGATCTAGAGAATAATGATTTGGAGCAAAATTAATCGGGAAAGTTCGACGTAGGCAATTCGGCCGATGTAGAAGTTTGGTTCGGTTTCCATCAAAGTGAAATGAATTATGCCAAGTTTTTGTGGCTTGCGTGCACGCATTGTTTTTGTTTTACAAAACTTTATCTTTTTGTTAATTAACTTTATTTTGATGTTGTTATAGAGCACGCAACATGAGTTTTTTTAATCATCATTATACTTGAAATCCTGTCTATAGACCCATGTATCAATAACATACATCTGATAATCATGAAATATGTATATCTCCATTTACGCCCATACATTCAGTAATATCACATGTGAGTTGTGACACATCAATATAATAGGCGAAACAGAGACACTACGTTAATGGCGTCTTTTCGAATTCTGCAATCGAGTCTGGCATAACTAGACTGGCAGACTGGCAGACACTCAATACACAAGCAGACACGCGCCAGACACCGCTAGAACCACTCACATTACAATTTAAAAGGGATCCGGAAATTGCTTTCCAAACATTCAACATTTCCAATTATACTCGATGTACCATCACTTCGATTTGCAACCGTGGAACCGAGGGGAAGGGTTTATTTTTCAATATCGATGAGTGGCAGGGCGCGTCCTTTTCTGCTGTGATTCGTTTGATTTGCAAGATAAGATTTATTTGGTTATGAATGGAGGGCATCGGTTTGAAAGGGTGAGGTGTTCTCGACAAATAAGGTATTCAGTGGAAGCCATTAGTTACTTTGAGCAAAGTAAGCTTAAGGCGTAGCAGTAAAGTGCTAACAAATTAAATTTGAATACATTTGAATAGGGAATATTATGCAAAGGCGGGAACCATCCGACCAAAATCCGATCATGCACCCGTCATATCAGAATATTGACATAGACGTTGTCAAACTTCTAACAAAACTTTTTTTTGCTGGTGCTGTCTCTAGCGTGAAAATATTGCTGTAATATATACTTACTAATTGTCGGAACTCTGGAATTAATAATATTATTCGAAAATCACTATAACTACGATCAATTTAGTATCTTGATTTATTATTGTCAATCCCATTGTAGCATGATCATATTATGATAATTATGATCATTGATCATGGATATGTCAATTCCTTTATATCTTACAAAAAGTGTACTTATCACATATTCAACGCATGGACTGTTTAGTACTTGGTATAACTATTAATCCTTTGTATAACTAATACCGGTTGCATTAAAAACCGATATGCGTTCTTAGCTCATTAATTCAGGACATAAAATGTATTCGTATTGTCCCGCACACCTGCCAGACAAAATTCTACGATCGCCTTATTTGGATGAAGCTTTTTTCTCGCGTAATAAATGTTACTTAATAAATATATCTGTAGCTTCAAAGATAATAATCACTGGGAGTGCTCCGAGGAATTGTTCGGAATCATGCCTCCTGCAACTTTTCGCCATCGTTCCACGCGAAAAATATACCATCCTCATCACCTTGATGAGGTGTCTTCCACACCTGGTTTTTTTGCAGAATTTTATAATAGGAAAACGTTGTAACAAACTGTCGCCAGCAGTATTTCCGGACAAGTATGACCTGCAAACCAATACGAAAGCGTATTCTCTTGTCGTCTGATGTTGCTAGTGTTCATGGGCGACGGTAGTTTTTTTTTCCATCAGGTGAACCTTAACTTCTTTTCCCCCTAATTCTATAAAAAAATCCAAAAGACTAGGATTACTATATATTTTGAACGGAAACTTTCTAAGGTTCAACTTTTCTCTTGTGGTTTCGGTGTGAAATAAGAATATAAGTATTTTTTATTTAACCAACATGGAAACAAGAGGTTGCCAATTTGTCTGTACGTATTTGGCTTACGTTTATATAAAATACACGAGGCTAGTAGCAATTAGCAAGTCACTGGAGTGGCGACTGGCGTCGAATGTGCGATTTTTCAAAGCGCTAATTGCGTTTAACTCTTTCTACATAATTAAGTAAAACTCGTGTATTTATTAAAAACAGACATATATTACAGGTAAATTGCATACTTCAGACCGCTAAGCAACTGCTGCTGACTTTTGAATGAAGGAACTTATTCATTTCAAACGTTATTTATTCTAGACGTGAACAAATAAATAAAATCTACATATCGACCAATTAATGTTTCATTGTTTTGCTACTTAATTAAACACTAATATAAACTTTATAAACATAATAAGCACTGTATGTATTACTGTTTTTGATTGGGAATATTTGCCTATATTCGCCTTTAATATTTTAACTAAAATAGGCAAACAATAAATTTGAATAACCAAATTGAATTCAAGTATCAACGAATCATGCTTCCTTATCAAATCGTTATCTCTAAGTTCTAACAAATAAACTTCCCATACATGAAGTGAGGGGGAGTGGGGCGAAGTGGACTACTCAGGTAAGTGGTTGACATCAATCAGCCCGAACACCTGATGTGGTGGCATCGTGCCAAGCCAATAACTTCGTTCCTTGACGTTTTTTACCAAAATATTGAATTAAACCACGTTACAGCTAAGTTTAATATCGTGAAAGGTTTACTAACCACCGACATTTTCCATTCCATATTTGCCTAATCTTGTTAAAGTATATAGTGCCCTTGTGGGAAATCCCTCGGGTTTTCACTCAAGAGGTAATGTTTTTGGTTCCAGTTTGTTGCGTGGTAACTTTCTATGATTTATCGAAAACATTTTAAAGCACAAAACTTTAAAGAATTGTTGTATATTATTTGTTAGTCTGAAGTATAATATCTGAGAATCTATTTGGAATTTTTGTAGTGAAATTTTCACTAGATAGTAGAGAGTAAAGGCAAACTGCACCAAAACTCTACAAATTAGCTCCAGGGGTATCTATTATAATATTACTGTAATTGAATTAATTAGCTTTAAGAGAGGCGTAGAAGAGGAAGAAATACCTCTTTTCTTCAATAGAAACATAAGCATATACGTGCTCTCAGAGAAGTAGATTCCTAGGCAGATGGCGGACCTAAGTAATTTGGTCGCGTTAAGTCCCCATCCGACCGATCACAGCTAACATTGAATTGACATAACTCGACCACATGACGTAGGTCCGTCAACTTCCTAGGAATCAATTTCCTCGATGATACTTAATTCGATTTCACTTCGGCCGGTACTCTCGTAGTTTTTTACAAATCATTCGCATTTAATTTGCTGGTAAAAACATGAATAATGGCCTCCTCGAAGGCCCACTGCGGATTAGACTGAGGGGGACAATGTCAATATTCCCGCATACACTATGTTCATAATTAATTTATCTCTAGCTTATATAAGCATGAACCTTATTTCATTGACATAAAGGTGATTTTACATGCAATAAAGCCTTAAACGCTGAAAAGGGCTGGGCCTCTTACGATTCAGCGCACGAACACGACGTTTGACGAGTGACGCCGCGTGCTCGGAATAGTGACGATCTAATCGATTCTAAAACTCGATTTTAGCTTTTATCGATTTTTTATTAGATTAAATATTATTGTTGTTTCAGATGCGCGCAAGTAAGTGATATTCTGTAAAAAAAACTTGAAAATAATTCTTAAGTAACATAATATAAGATAATATACATTTATATTGTGAATGCGAAAGTGTGTTTGCCTGTATGTGTATCTGTCTGACTGTTATATCTTCACTCCTTAACCACTCAACATATTTGGATAAAATTTAGAGAAGAAATAACAAATGATAGTTAATCCCCGAAAACGAAAAGTATACGGTTCTCGCGCGAGAAACGAAGTAATTACGGGCAACATATTCCAACTTAATATAATAAATTAAGAAATGAAGAAACCAAACAAATGATTGATTGACGTTTATAATTAGATATAAGGCATTACCGCACTATGGGTGAAAGCCACCCAACACAAACAGAGTGCCGAGTGTCCCTTACACTCGCTAAACATATTTATCGGTCCGTCGGCCACATCCGATTTTCCTCAAATGCTTTGACGATATTTTAAAAATAAGTAAATTCATACTAATATTAGACCTCGGGGAAGGCATTTGCCCAGCAGTGGGATAGAGTAATACTCATAAAAAACGAATATTACAAATGCGAAAGTGTGTCTGTCAGTCTGTCTTTGTATGGAGATACTTTTTTTATGAAATAAGGGGGCAAACGAGCACGGGTCACCTGATGGAAAGCAACTTCCGTCGCCCAAAAAGCAACACTCGCAGCATCAGAAGAGCTGCAGGTGCGTTGCCGGCCTTTTAAGAGGGAATAGGGTAATAGGGGAGGGTAGGGAAGGGAATAGGGGAGGGTAGGGGATTGGGCCTCCGGTAAACTCACTCACTCGGCAAAACACAGCGCAAGCTCGATGTTTCACGCCGGTTTTCTGTGAGAACGTGGCATTTCTCCGGTCGAGCCGGCCCATTCGTGCCGACAACTTGAAGTTCCTTTTATGATTTTTTTTTATCCTTTTATTATTTTATTTGTTATCCCTTTTATTATTATTTATCTCGAAAAAGTGTATGGCTCATCCGCGATATTTAAAACGAATTTTGGCGCAACGGAGTCGCGTGCATCATCTATAAAAACTTATTTTACAGTGGTAAACCAAACTATCTTATATATTTAAACGAGCAATTCTTGTATATATATATAGTTGGAATCTCGGAATATAATGGAAAAATCTATATATAATTGGAATCTCGGAATCAGCTCCAACGATTTTCATGAAATTTAGTATACAGGGGGTTTTGGGGGCGATAAATCGATCTAGCTAGGAATCATTGTTAGAAAATGTCATTTTATTCGTGTTTTATCGAATACCGAAAATAGCTAGTATTGAATAAAGAGAGGAAAAAAAAGTCGTTGATACTTCGACTTGTCAAATAAATAATTCCAGGTGATTTGTAAAGAGCACACCCATTTTGGGCATTACCACAATAAAAGAATAAAGTATGAATCAATGTCCGGTTCATACGTTTACTGGAGCGGAACTGAATTGCGATATCCATATAATTGTACATCGCTGTCCGATGCGGCACGTAAACATTGACATTAATAATTATTCATGAAGGACAACGTGAAAATTATATCACCTAGGTACTGAAACTACTGAAATTTCAACGGACACTTGTTTAAAAATTCTGATACACAGTAGTTATAGTCCGGGTTCCGTAGAACATTTTTTCATTTGTTTTTTTTTTTTTTTATGAAATAAGGGGCAAACGAGCAAACGGGTCATGGAAAGGGTGATAGAAAGCAACTTCCATCGCCCATGGACACTCGCAGCATCAGAAGAGCTGCAAGTGCGTTGCCGACCTTTTAAGAGGGAATAGGGTAATAGGGGAGGGTAGGGAGGGAAGGGAAGGGAATAGTTGAGGGTAGGGAAGGGAATAGGTTAGGGGTTAGGGGATTGGGCCTCCGGTAAACTCACTCACTCGGCGAAACACAGCGCAAGCGCTGTTTCTCGCCGGTTTTCTGTGAGAACGTGGTATTTCTCCGGTCGAGCCGGCCCATTCGTGCCGAAGCATGGCTCTCCCACGTATAATGATTACTATCAAGCTAATTTTTTGTGAGTAGCTGTCATCTTGATTCGACGCACAACAAAAATGTTCTAAGGAACCTGTACTATTAGTATTAAATATTACTTTTCGATTTGTTCAATACTGGATAATTGCATTGCATATTATCTAAAACTATAGTTGAGTACTAAAAAATTTTAAGCCAAGGTCTATGGTTAGTATTGTTTGAAAAAAATTGTTCTTGATCCGAAAAGAAAAAAAAAGTGCGCAAACATTTAATCTTTTAGTGAAGATATGGTGAAGATACAATTTTGAAAGTCTAGTTAAGAATTACTAACGAGCTACGTATAACCGGAAACCACGGGGAAACTTTCAAACAATCTGTACGGGGAAGACGTTGAAAAAGTTGGAGAAATCAACAAGCGATTGATAATCCTGACACAACACTTGTTAGACACACGATATATTGGACTTGTATCAGCTGTTTCTCATCCAGGAGGTACACACAGGTGGAGGAACACCCACTTTATTGTGAACACGTTGAGTTGAATTTACAATGCCGGCTATAATTCGCATCCAGGGAAAATATGAGCACAGGTGTGGGAATATCGACTTTAGTATCCATCGATAGGGTTGAAATTCGAACGGGGGCGTCATAAAAAAGTGTACAGCAAATACAACGTGAGAATCTTGTGTATGGAACCAGTATTACGCTGACGTCCATATAAATTGACCGCTTTAGCGTGCGGTCGTCGCGTAAATTGAGGCCTGATATTATCATAAACAGTGGCCTGGGCCTCGAGGGCCAAGGCCTATCCAGGTGGCCTCTCTGGGGGCCCGATTCTCAAACCTCGAGGCCTTTCGATCGCAGGGCGCCTCACTCGACAAATTTATATTGTATGCGCAGGTACGATAGCCTCCGATCGATATTCGAAGCTTGAAAATCCAGCCTCGGTCTTAATCCTGCGGTACTATCAACAATCTCGAGTGTTCGATGAATTTAAAACGCATTTTAATTACTCGCGTAAAGTTCTCTAGGTTTTAATGTTTTGCCTTTTTTGCGATTCAGGTTTTAATGTCAGTTATTTATATTCCGATTAACGTAAACTTAATTATTTGTTATTTTAAACCTGCGGCAAAAACTCGCGAATATATTTTTTAAACGGGACCAGAATCCAGATGGTAAATGTTTCTTGTAGCCATAGATAGACTTTATCATTCTTTTGGTAAAGAGAAGCAACCATAATATGTAGTTATCTGGCCCGAATGAATAGTATTAGTACCTATGCTAAATAATATTAGGCCCGAAAATCACAGTTATTAAATAAAACTGTGGGATATGAGTATGTGGGCCAAAGGAAGATCTTCCGACCGAGCGAGGTGTTATGCTCAGTCAGGCCGAAGCCCACGTGATACATTTCAGCTGTCGTATATACAGGGTGTAACAAAAACAAGTGATAATACTTTAGGGTGTGTACGTGTTCCTTGTAGAGAGTTCACTGTGAAAGTAGCAGCGCTGAAAGACCAACATTTTTTTCACTTTTGTATGGGGAAACTCGTGACGCTCGGGCTCTTGCCCATACAAAAGTGAAAAAAAATATATTCGTCTTTCAGAGCTGCTACTTTCACAGTGAACTCTCTACAAGGAACATGTACACACCCTAAAGTATTATCACTAGTTTTTGTTACACACTGTATACCGACGCGCTCAGAAAACTTCGATAGCGCGATGCAAGAATGTTAGGCGAATTGTGGGTACCGCCACATCACTCCCCCCCGAAGACCGGAGGTCGAATAAAATAATTATAAATTTTTAAAATAATTAAATTATAAATTTTTAAAATAATTAAATAAAATTATTATAAATTAAAAATAAAATAATTTATGTTAACGAAGCAGCTCTACGCAGAAAGCTAAATTGCTGCTCTACGCAGTAAAAGTAAAAAAGTCATGAAAAATAACCACTAGCACATGAAGATAAAATATAGAAGATATAAAATAAACGATATCTATAATAAACATTTAACAGTTGAATAATATTAACATGAAAACTTACAATCGTGGGAACACATAGCTACTCGCGCGTTCAGATGTTGTACTAACATTTTTACAATTTATAAGATAAAGTTGCTGGTTGTTATGTATAATTATCGCATTCTTTACATCTATGCTAATAATATAAATGCGGAAATTTGTCTGTCCGTCTGTTAGCGCCCAAACAAAAAAATCGTTTTAGGATTTTGCTGAAATTCGGAACAGAGACACTTTGAGTACCGGGTAATGATATTTTTATCCCGAAAAAATTTACGATTTCTGCGCGATGAACGACTTTTGGCATAACGGAATTGCGGATGTAATCTAGTTTAATAAATAAACTTGCTGGTAGTTACTCAGAAAATTATCCTGGTATTTAATTAAAGTATACGAATACTAACATACATAATTGCCACATATAAACGACTACGCAGTTATAACTAAAAGTAACATAACTTTTTACGGCTTGAAAATATGAATTGATAGTTTTCTTTACTTCATATTTTTTATACTTCATACGTGGGAGAGCCATGCTTCGGCACGAATGGGCCGGCTCGACCGGAGAAATACCACGTTCTCACAGAAAACCAGCGTGAAACAGCGCTTGCGCTGTGTTTTGCCGAGTGAGTGAGTTTACCGGAGGCCCAATCCCCTACCCTATTTTCTTCCCTACCCTCCCCTATTCCCTTCCCTTTTCTCCCCTATTACCCTATTCCCTCTTAAAAGGCCGGCAACGCACTTGCAGCTCTTCTGATGCTGCGAGTGTCCATGGGCGACGGAAGTTTCTTTCCATCAGGTTTTTCTCGTTTCAGGAATCAGGACCCGTTTGCTCGTTTGCCCCCTTATTTCATTAAAAAATACTGTATTTCGTGTGTCGCCAGAATCGACAGCGGTATCCTACCATGAAAACCCTTTGATATGATCTCAGGGAGGGGGAGGGAAATACTAAAGGTGGCTTGGAACCCGAAACGAAATTAATCAGGAGAAGAATTAAGAAGTATCAGTTATTCTTTACTTAATGGCGGTTTTAATTATTACGTTTTATTTCAAATTAATCTTCCCTAACGCGTTGGTTTGTAAGTTTATTATGCAATAGTTGAATAAGTACTAAATCGTATTAAATTTATTTGTCAGTTAAATTTAATGCCTCATTGAGACTCAAACCCATAATTATTCTAATAGAGTCTTCATTTGGAGATCCTAGAAACTTCAAAGCGATACAGAGGCTACAATAGACATAATTATTATATCTACAACATATAAAATCTGAGGGTTTGATACTTAATGTAAAATAGAAAACTTTGATTTTGTGGTCAGCCCATAGACTTTGAAATACTGCATACGGCATACGAGGCCCCAGCACACAATATAAAAAAAACATACTTTAAATAAAAAAAAAACAACATTTAACTAAGAACTCACATTACAGTATAGTAGTATTATATTCTAAGTTCATGCCAAATAAATATTTCCAGTCATATCCAAATGTAATAAAACATATTTTTATTCTCAAACTTATCTCCGTATTATATGGGATGATTTACGAGGTATTTACATGAAGCCTATCTGCCGTATCAACCCTATGTCATACGCAGTCGCTTTTTTGGCCGCCCTCCAGGGGACGCCCTGTAGGACTCCTAGACAAAACATATTGCCACACAGATATTCTGAGACGGACGAGACAGATTCATTACTTTGGCTTTGTTTTTGTGTCTAAATACACAAATAAATAACTTAAGTTAGATATTAATTTAAATATCTTACATATGATTTGCAAGAAAATTGTCTGCTTTATAACATTTTACTCTCATGACTTACTTAATTCTACAAGCTCAAATACAACAATCTGTTTAAAATTTAGAGCGAGGCACAGAACAATAAGTACGAAAAACATAACCCTTGCATGGTTGGGTAATAAAAAATCAACAATCTTCTGTGTGGTATACTTACATAGGTAAGAACATAAAATAAGGAAGAGATCAAGCGAGCCGCCCAGAGTTTACCGCGGAATGAAGACGTCAAATTAATTATTACATCCCACGAGTAATTTATACTTAACCATACTTAACACTAAAATGCTCGCCTATTAAAAGATTTCATACCGCAATCTGCGGGTCGAAAACTCGTACACCTTAACGCAGCGTTAAAGACGTCAAAACATAGTAATTACTCGGACGAAAAACAAAAACCGCAACACGATCCGGATAGATTGAAAACAATAAATTAACATCGAAATCGGTCAAGCAACACGGGTTTAATTTGCGGGTCGGACTTCACGTGAGTAATTACGGGGTGATTTATAACTTAAATACCGCTATAAAGGCGAGCAAACCCCGGTGCGTATACATGTTCATTTAATACGGTCAGACGGACGTCCACTGACGTGCAACAAGAGTAAAAGTTTAGATGCTCCGCTAAATTTAAATGTAAAATGCGCGGTTAGATGCTAATTAACACAAAAGGTTGCTGCGAAATAAAATGTTGCTGGATTTTCTTTTCAAAAACAACGTAATATTATATTTTTGTGTCATTTTATCCGTACTAAATATTAAAGACGCGAAAGTGTATGTATGTTTGTTACATCTTCACAGCTAAGCCGCTGAACCGATTTGGATGGTAATATTATATGGTGTGGTGTCTCTATATTTTTAATCACACAAAAAGGATATTGACAGTTTATCTCGAAAAAAAAATACAACACAAATCACAATAATATTATACTTTTTTCAGCGGGCAACATCTAGTATTATTTTCGTCCACAAAGCTTACAATATACATTAATAAAATTTTATACGAGATATGAACATGATGATAACACAGGATTATAAATGGGTCAAACTGACACGCACTACCCCGGAAGGGTTAATAGAGGTAATAAGATAACACAGGACCAAGATGGGATTATAAGCCAATAAATTATCCCAATTGTGTTGTTGTCGTTTTCGAACTATATTCTAATGTCCTTTTCGGGTCAGTTGACACCGATACGCAACGCGATACAAAATTTCAATGTCAACGCGTCACGCTTTTTGACATTTTATTTTTGTATTGCCTTGTGCATCGCAAATGCCGATAAATTTCAATCAAAGAATCGTTAGACTTTTAAAATCGCTACAATCAATAAATTACTCATACTTTTCACAATTTTCCTTATCCTCATTACATTCATTTTTTGTAAGAGCCTATACTATCTCACGGCTGGGCAAAGAACAGTATAACAAATCATGACACACATTATAAACAATAGAGTATTCATTGAAAATCAACAAAATAAAAATAAACAGAAGACACACAGCCTTATACGGATTAACTAATATTCTGTACGATAAAAGCTTTTAATACTGTATGAAAGCGAAGTCCTATTTACATTTATATACAGCCCTGTAATCTTCGTGTGAGATTCCAGCGGAGCAGGTGCAAAGCGGCCATTGAAATTGGTTAGATAAAATAAAAACTAATAACATTCGATTTGTTGCCAGCGCGCCTAGATAGTATATTATTGCGCAGGAAATTACGCGCTGGGGTCGGATTCTTGTACTTCGAATGTCAAAGCGAACTCAGACTGTCTATAGGCATACTACGGGGGAGGCCGATCGATGGGCGATTGACGATGTGTTTTGCACAATGACACGATAACAGCAATGCTACAGGCGTTTGACAAAAATGTCGGACTGATCGCAAGCCGACCAGTGTGGTTTTATAATGACGCGTCTGCCAGCGCGGTTGGTAAGCGTCGCGGTCCACGAGCTTTGAGTGCCTTAGATCATTACATAGTATACTGCGCGGTTGCGCGAATAGCCCGCGCGGATGGCATTTCGGCCGCGCTTTTCTCATTGCGACTCTACGAGGTGGCAAACCGCGTGGCACTGAACTCGTTTTATAGTTTCAAGCGGGTCATCCGCGTGCTTGCGAGCCGCGCTTACCACCCGCGCGGACGGTACGCGTCACTGTAAAACCAGCTTAACCGGACTTATTTTGTGCAATTCTGTGTGTACTGTGTATAGGCATGCGATCTGCCCGGTTGGTACAATCGGCATTCACGAATATGAGGTCTTTACTCGCACGTATAACATATTATGTGCGCGTAATCGAAAGCTTCAATGTATGAGAATTAAACCCTTGGTTCGACTATACTCGTATGTTGAATAGACACTTTTAAGTATGGACACCATGAGAAAACTAAAGACTTTTCAAGCTCTGTATTATGCTTCAAAACTGTTTCTTTGTAAAGGATAGGACATTTTTGTAAAGGATATACTAGCTTCGCTTTAACGAAGATGTCTAATGGCGACGACGATGATAATAAACCAAAACCCGACGATGATAATATACAATTGGTAAACGTAAATCGATATTCGTATAAAGATAGTATTTATTCCTTTAAAATGTACAGTTCTTACGCAATAAACGAATGGTATAATCTTATATACTTATAAAATTCTCGTGTCACAATGTTCGTTCCCGTGCTCCTCCGAAACGGCTTGACCGATTCTCATGGAATTTTGTGAGCATATTGAGTAGGTCTGAGAATCGGCCAACATCTATTTTTCATACCCCTAGGTGATGTAGGTATCTAGGTGTTGTTTTGCCATATAAATTATTAAGGGTTGTTCACCCTTAATAATTTATATGGCAAAACAACATTTGCCGGGTCAACTAGTCTTCGTATAATAATTACACGTTATAAAATTGTAGAAGGCACTGACTTATTTATCAAAATAAACAAACAAAAAATATAATTAATTACGAAATACCTTTAAAAGATTTCTACCATAAATTTTTTGCTACTCAGACGCAATGATAAACATTGAAATAAAATGCGCATGTATTCTTAATTCTTATCAATTAATTCCAGGCACGAAAAGATTAGCATGTCTAGATGTTGTTGTAGGACGACTAATTTAAAAATATTTAATCACATTCATACGCTTATCGTAATCTCGAAATATAATTAGCAGGAGCGCATCTTCTGTAGATAGCGACACAGAATAACGAGATACAGAGGGTTAGCTTCATACTCGTATTAACGCGAACGTAACGTGTTATTATTATGCCCACTCATCCACGGGAGGAACAGTGCTCTGAAATACAGAACCCCGTTCTTCCTGTGGATTGATATATTCCATATTATTATGAAGAATACTTCATATTCCTATCTTCTAAATAATTTCTATGCGGGAGCCAAGACAGCTTAAGCATGTCCCTCGGGCTCCTGGCGACACAGTAGATATACAGCGGCAGGAATGTGAGCCTAAGACTGTTTTAAGAATTTTTTATAAAGAACCAAAAATTTTAACTCAAGCTGGAAAAAATGTACGTTATTTTTAGAGTTAAAAGGAGACAATATTCTCTACTTTAATCGAAGAAATCTTCAGTTTTACTGTGCTAAGTCTACGGTCCTTGACCTATAAAACTAAAATATAATAATTTTTAACCAGTTATATATCCAAAAAAAATTATTACATCGCAAGCCACATCCACTAAAGGTACACATTCTAACCTTCTGTCTCTCCTTAATCAGTGGCAGCAAATAAGAGAAAAACTGCTAATCTCCCTCACCTGTGTTATTAGACGCAGGTAATGGAATTAACGGGAATAGATCAGTTATTTTTAACCCGTAACTATCAGTTAAGTATACCGCGGTTAGAAATAAACCTCCCGGCGAAGCTTTAAGTATGCTAAAACACAGTAACTTAGTAAAAATGTTTCACTTTTAAGGTAAAAGTTGGAAGCCGGCTACATGAAGTTGCAGCAGACGACGTGTCGTCGCGACACTACCGGTGTATGAATAGGTGTTGCTAGCTTAGTGTCGCTAGCTGCGGAGGGTATTTCATAGAAATACTGAATACAAACCAGTAGTGTCGCTGCGACACGTCGTCTGCTGCAACTTCATGTAGCCGGCTTCCAACTTGAACTGGGTGAAGCCAAACGAGCGTAATTTGCGAGTTATTAGTCGCAGAATTTAGGCTGGCAGAAATTCTGCTGCATTCAGTTTCATACAAAAGTCCTGTTTGATTCACATGAGCGTAATTTTGTGAGTCATGATTGGTATGAAAAGATATTTACGCGACCGAAATTCTGCGAACTCACAAATTACGCTCTTTGGCTTCACCCTTGCGCTGATAAAATATAAAGTTAGAATTAATTTTCCATATTTTTATACCACGAAATTAGCACAGTTTTATACCAGATGAACTTCATGCCTATGATGTGCCAAAAGGCTGAAGCCATACTAGTAAATTATAAATACGAAAGCATGTTTGTCTATTTTTTGGTCCATCACGTCTTCACGAATCACGGTATACTTTGATGGCCGGTTTACATTACTCCAATGTAAACCGGCCTGCGCTGGATTGGATCACTGGATTGGGATAATGTAAACTGCAGGCCATGAGACCCGAGAGAGGATGTAGGATAGTTTTCTTTTTATCTATGGACGCTTCACACCACGTCAGTCTGGCCCCTTGCTAAGTACCCGAAGGACTTGTGTTACAGGTACCAGACGGAACGGAACGGAAATATACATTTAATACTTTTATACTATACATATACGAGTATTTAAGATTTTTATTATATCATGCACATATTTAATACACATCCAGACCCGGGAACATTGAAAACTTTTTGTTCCATCGGCGGGATTCCCACGACCCCCGGCTTAAGCTGCAACACACTCAACCAATTGAGCCACAGAGGTCGTCTAGAGGTTTTTATCTTGGCAAAATGTATTGCAACGAAGTCACTGGTAACATCTACTCAAAAAATCCACATTTTTCACCAGATAGAACCTGCGGAAAAGGGCTGAATATTTCATTTTCCCATATTTCCATCATCAATAACCTTTCCAAAACAATACCCGCAAAAGGTTACCCGGAAAAACGGGTCCGTTATGTACATCCCACTAATTCTACCCTTATCAACGTCCGGTTCCGGTCATAATCCCATTTGCTGTAGTGCTCCACTTGTCGCTATGTATAGGCGTTACGTAATACCTGATAGTAAATGTCTATTGGTCGATTATTGTTTATTTTTATATGGAATTATTGAAAAACAATTTTTTTTATTTAGGAGAGAAACGGGTTTTAAAAAATATATATGTCAAATGCCATATATATTTTTTAAAACCCGTTTGCAATGCCTGGTGCGGCAAGCGTTTATTGGATGTCGCGCGATGAACTTTCCGAATCTAAATCGAATTGCGCATTGTGAATCAGGGCCTTATAGCCGACAGAAGCCGACAGTACAAAAATAATGTCGACTTCACATAACCTGACCAAAAAATGTACGCCGTCTGCCTTGCAATTCTCCGATGGTAAATAAAGGCATATCATCAGCCTACCTTCCGCTGCTGGTGCATGGGCGGCGCGATGAGCCGCAGCGGCGGCGGCGCGGGCGGCAGGGCGGCCAGCAGGGGCGGCACTAGCGGCACCACGCCGCCCATGGGCAGCGCGACAGCGAACTTCTGCATGCCCATGGTGCCCATCCACGGCACGAACCAGCCGCCGCCCGCCTGCATGCCCCCGCTCCCGCCGTACCACGCCAGCGCGATGACACTATCGCCGCGCTAGCATGGAACCGGGTGCACTGCACTAGTACCTGCGGACAAAAGTTACATATTAAAGTGCTTGTACCTTCATAACTAAGGCCTTGGATCTTTTATACCCTAAATGTGTTTGAAGTTCAAAATAAGAATCGAGTAGACGCGGTCCCGCGCTACTTTACATGTTGAAGCATACAATTTTATGGACCTGTTTCACCACTTCCTTATAAGTGCCGGATAGGCCATCCACAACTTATCTGACAGATGTAGTATGGAGTATCTGTCATATAAGTTGCAGATAGCCTATCCGCCACTTATCAGGTAGTGGTGAAACAGGCCGTTACTCTTGCAATAATACAAGTTAATATTTCCAACTGCTTGCTCGCATTTGCAACGTATCCCGTTTAGTTTCAAATCTTCCTAAATTTTTGGGGTATTTTGAAGCACCTATAATCCTACTAGGTGCTGAGTAACTTTAGCAAAATAAAGGACATACTCATATTCATACTAATATTATAAATGCGAAAGTGCGTCTGTCAGTCTGTCTGTCTGTTACCTCTTCACGCCCAAACCACTGAACCGATTTTGCTGAAATTTGGCATGGAGATACTTTGAGTCCCGGGAAAGGACATAAGATACTTTTTGTCCTAGAAAAATGTACGGTTCCTGGGCGATAAACGAGTTTTGGTGCAACGGAGTTACGGGCGTCATCTAGTTTTAAATAGGACTTTATTATAATTGAGTAACATTAACAAAATAAATAGTAGCTAGTTTTAATTTTATTTAAATAAATAATTTTCATTGCGTTCACTATTATATATCACTATAAATAAAATGAGAATTAAAAAATTTATTAGTTAGTAAACTAGCAAAGAAAAACCTACACGATTATTTTGAAAAATGCTCGTACTATACATAAAAAGCTCATATCGCTTCATAAAATATTCAAACAGTCCGACCAAAATAAAACGTCTAGTCGACGACGAGGAGTATTTCGTCGTCAGTCGAGTCTCGTCCAACTCCGACGAAAGGGGTCAGACGAGATCGAACTTGTGATTTATGAGCTGAACTGTCTAAATATTTTTGGTCGCAGTCACGACTCGTCCAGGACTGTGAATGGACAATTCCAGCGAACTAAAATATGTCTGCATGGGTCATAGTCATTTGGGCATTCGGATAAACGCAGTCCTAAATTTTTTTTTTAATAAAATAAAATACTGATAATATTATCTTGTTTAATCATTGATCAGTATGACACAAAGTTAAAATTTCATTTTAATCATAGATATGTAGGTATTGTATCATATTCCTCGCAACACAAGGCTCTCCGATATATTTTTTCACTCGAAAAAATATATCGAAGAGCTTGTGTTTAGGCAGAAAACTGATTGTTACTCTCTTAATAATCATTTTTCTGCCTAAACGTCTTTATGGAGGAGGTGGATATGAACAAAAATATGTTGTTAATTTTTTACACTTTATTCAAAACATACTTGAATTCACTTTAATTATTATAAAGGAAATATATAATAACGCTAATAAAACATACTAATAATAAATTCCTTTGTTGTAGTGGCGACACGTCACATGCGCACGGCCCACATAACAAATAGTCTGTCCGTCACGTTACCCCGTCAGAAACGCCAATCAAAATCAACAAAAGAAAACTTGTAAAAATAGCAACATCACAAGAAACCCGATTTCCTGCCAGTCGACTGCGAGTAGAGCGGTTGGGGAGAAATAAATAGGATGTCGCTTAGGGCCACTCTCCATGTAGGAGAATGATGGATGACCATGCCACCATGATTGCGAAGATCTCTACCACATAATCGACATCAACTATAGACGAATATGACCGTCTGTACATTCGTAATCGCTTGTATTAATCCACGGTAAGTCAAGTGCCAACGTAGAGACTACACTATAAGTTATAAATTTTAATGTTTTCTGAACACCATTTCTTAGACGATACTGATTTTAAAGTCTATTTATCCAGGTAATTGAAAAACAATTACCTATTTCCTTGTGCATTTTTTGTGGACCAGGACGGAAAGATTGAAACTAAATTAGAAAATACAATTATTATAACAATAGCATTATATACGGTAGGTCAATAGCCTAATGGGTTTGAAATGTGGTACACTGTCTGAGTCTTTTAACGTACTTAAAGGGGGGGCAAATTACGTAACTCGTAAGACATTTCTGAGGACTTTTCGACCCCCTTGGTTAGGTTCGGAACTCCGAATCACACGAAAATTTTATTTTATACAGGCTGTAACAAAACTAAGTGATAATACTTTAGGGTGTGTCTGTGTTCTTTATAGAGAGTTCACTGTGAAAGCAGCGGCGCTGAACGACCAATTTTTTTTTCACTTTTGTATGAGCTTGGGCAAGTGCCGCCGCGTCACGAGTTTCCCCATACAAAATTGAAAAAAAAATGGTCTTTCAGCGTTGCTACTTTCACTCACTCATCTTACTTTACTCACTCAATCAATTACTTTTGTTACATCCTGATTCCTGTATTATATTGAAGATAAGACAGATGTGTGCAAGTGAAATGTAAGTTAGAAGACAAATCTCACATTTTAAGTTTTTTTTTTAAATAAATTATAGTTTTCTGTTCTCCTCTCTCCCAAGTGAGATTTGGAGACATTTGGCTACTACCTAGATCCCTCCTCCTAAAAGCCTCACCTAACTAATAGACGCCCCACCGATGTGCATACTATTTTAAAGCATTAATAATAGTTAGTAAGTACAACTTAAGCAAGCTGTCGTGACTCTCCCAGATGATGGATGCCGAAGATTTAAACGTTAAAACGACTTTTAATACCACATTCACTTAAACATTAACCTTCGTAACCCACATCAACAATTACTGCAACAAATTATCCTGGGGTTATAAATACCCAGGTACGAAATCACTTTACGCACTTATTACAAGGCGATAAGGTTTTTTTTATGCTAAACTACACACGTCGTCGACCGTACGTATGTAAACATCGGCCATTTTTGCATTTAACCCGCTCGTTAGCGTTGATAACTTCACTAATGGTTGGGAAAAGTGTTTTTATAGTTGATAATGTCGTGTTAGATACGCCCAATGAGGACAACGCGTATTTTGTCACAATAAATAACACCACAATATAAATATTATACGGTAGGGTAAGTCAGCCGTTTCTTTGAAATCAACTGCACACAGCACAGGGACTTTGGAAAAAAATACTCTCATAAAGTATCTGAAATCACCCATATACTTCTTGCGTTCGCCGCTTCAGGTGGTCGAAGTTTAAAGATGATCTACTGCCTATTCTTTATATTGTGTCAACATTAAGTACAACTGGTTCATTTTTTTTTAACAACGGATTAGTCAAGTTCAAAAGGATCGTATCGAAAACTCAAAGGTAAATTCATTTTTAACAGACTCCTCTTTTAGGCGCGATCTTGAATAATTAGCATGTAATTTTATAAACCATGCTACGTACATACGTCCTAGTTTGAAAATAAATTGTACGTACATGGAAAATACGCCAAATTACTACGCAATAACGTACATAAGTAATTTTAAGCCAAATTACAATTTCTTATTAAATATAATGTTCAACCCTATTTACAATTTACAAGTACACATTTGGTCAAGATTCGAAACGCGCTATAAAAACAAATATGTAGAATACCCCGACGTCATCATGACTAGGATGGACGTGGGGAACGAACTGAAATTATAAATTCATTGCTTAAATACAAGCACAAAAAGCAATCAGAGGTACAAAAACTCCACGTAGGATATGTCGAAAAAAATCGATTGTCATTCGGGACAATGGAGATTACTCGGTCGGACAAAGCCAACAAACGTCTGTGGAATCGATATTATTTATCGATTGTACAACTAAAAGAATTAAATGTCTCATCGAGTCGGATCTACTTTGTACGATAGGGTTGTCGATTCAGAGTTCTTAACAAAAATATTTAAGAAACTGTCGTCGAAACTGAAGGCCCCTCGCTACGACGGGCCAAGATTGATAACCATGATCCACCATGATTGCGAAACTGTCTATTGCGTGGATAATCGAAGTCGATCATGTGCAATCATAGACGATGGCTCTACATATTCGTAATCGCTGGTATTGCTTCACATGTTACCAAACATCAAAGCTACCTTTCTTTGAGTATAATTTAGCAAAATTTATTTCCTTTTTATTAGTAATTAGTTGGAGTTCCCAGCGCACGATATACCATTAATATCATTAACATTCTCTTTGCTTCCAAAACATTCACGAAAGAGGCTAAGCCAAACATGTTATAATATAGTGACGCGAATATATGAAATTGTACACATAAATAGGGCACATTCTACAGAATATGATCATAACTCATATAGTAAGGCAAACGCAGGCCTCGTTAATACCAAATTGGCTGAAATACTCGGAGAGCCAATCCGGGCAGTACTGTTACGATTGTTTGCGACGGGCCGATAAGACCCCATTGTTAACCCCATTCCGCCCCAGTGTGTGGCATTACCGAAATTGTCCATATACCACTAAATATTTAACCACATGTTGGAGAACTCAAGGTCAGATGAATCGAGAGGAAATAGGTAGGTAGAAAGGCCTTGTTTTTGACGAGACATGCCGTTGCGTATTCTGTGGAAGATTAGGGGATCCCACCGTGGATATCTAGGACTCGCTATGCCCGAAAAGGCGAAGGGCACTTACCATAAGCGGCCGCAGCCCTACCTATCAAAACTCCCTCCGAGTTTCTTCCAGTATTCCAACAGCACCGACCTCGCCAAAGCCACGGGAGCATCAAGATTTTTGCGTAGATAGAAAAAGCCCAGCGACTTTATTAAGTCTCTGTATATTTCACGCTTAATCTTCTTAGCATAATCATTCGATATATCAGCTATCACAGATTACTAAATAATTGACCTAAGGTAGTGCGATGCCCTTTTATTCCGTGCAAGTAATTGTTGTCCTGAAACGGACAAATACCACATTAGCCGTGTACAATAAGTCTTAATGGCTTTCCACGTGGCCGGGTACATCGATGTGGACAAAGCGTCTACTGGAGCGAGGGTTATGACTTCCCGGCCAATCCCTCAACCTATCATATTGTATCGAAATTAAGAGAAGCGATTATCCCATGCGTGAGCGGTCGTGCGTAATAGTGATGGGAGAGGGCCGAGCAGGCACGACTGATCACAATATTATATTCGATTTCGGATGTCAAAATATGTATGGGCATGGTCGTAATATTTATAGTCTTTGTCGAAAATGCTACGAATGTGTAGTCAATGGTGGTTGAAGAAGGCTCTTGGAAAAACTAAAAACTAAACTTACTAAAAGGAAAACAAATATTCGGTTATAACAGGATTTCGTATAACCAGGAGTTTTTATCAGGTTAAATTCTGCTTAGAGCAAGTATATAATATAGTGTTACCATAGAATATTGTATTAACCAGGACAAAAGGCGGAGACAAAAGTCAAAGGAGCTACAGAATATTTTGAAACGAGAAATTTGTAATTAAATATACAATTTAATAACATTTTTTTCATAAAAACTAATGAATGTACAATGAAAAATTGAATCAGAGCTTTTAAAACTCTTAATTGATGAGAAAGAACGAGTAATAAAAATAATGAGAGTTTTATTAAAAGCAAAAACGCGGCGCTTTTAGAAGCTGTTTAACAACATTTGTGTCAAAACTTTGAAGGGCGAAGCGCCTTAAAACAAGTTATATTCGGGGATACGAGACCTGATATTTTAAAATATTGTAAAGCTATACGAACTTTGTAAACCTTTATGGATCAAAACTAGTTTAGTTTTACTTGCTGCTACATAATAGCAAACAAATATAGTACATAGTTTGTACATTTTCTTAACATACATTAAATAAGAATTTCATGATATTAAAATTAAATGTCAGTTTTATTTTTGATCTATAGGATGGTAGCTGTAGAAAAAGTAATGGAGATTCTGTTTTGTACAAGAATATACTTTTGGCCCCGAGTTTTAGCAATTCTAAGAAAGGTACCAAAGGTAGCTAAACATTAAGACTTGACTTATGTGTTTAGGTACAGAAGATACATTGTAATGGTCGGTTCCTATGTTGTTAAAATATCTGAATGTACCTACAATAAACATTCGAGCATACATCACTTATTACTTAAACATTTTTGTATAAACTGGTATAACTATTCTAAAGTACGCTTTTTAGAATTTCTCTGTACTATCATCAAAAAAACCGAAAAAGTGCGTGTCGGGCCAAGCGCAGTATAGGGTTCCGTAGTAACCCTAGCTTTTGATAATTTTTGTATGGTCAATAATTGTACATTTATAACGTGTTTTACACTACTAACAACGCATCATCTCAGTTCCCTTCAAAGGAATTTGAAAGAAAAAAGTTCCTTTACACTTCGCCGAATACATTGTTTTAGTTGATCGACTATTACTCAATAACTTTAGAAGTGTTCTTAGCCTTAATACTTTTCCTTTTAAATTCAGCATATTTCCTCCTCTCATGAATTTTTACACATTTCCAGAAGCAACCGTTTAGCTGGTAGAAGGAGGGATACAGGACTCTAACGATTTTTTCCACTTTAAAACTTTATACTTCACAAATGGATCCCTAAATCGGAAAATGATCCTTGAATACTCATAATATTTAAAAAAACCTATCCAACGGGGTGCTGTTGGATAGGTTTTTTTAAACATGATGGGGTGGACGCGAAAAAAATCATCCCCGCTTGATACCATTTTTTTTAAGATTTTATGTACCATTTTGTCGGCATCATTAATATGTGTATTAAAACTGCGAACAGACAGACGGACAGACAAACGAACAGACGGACGGACATACCGAAACTTAATGGTTCCTCTTCCTTGTTGTCTACGGAACCCTAAAAATGGCTTTCAATCATTGTAACTTACGTATACGTATAAATTAATAATAATTATAATCTCTTATATTCTTTGATTGAATAAAACCAGTTAGTAGTTAAATCTTGGCGAAAAAAAGGTTGTAAGTGTTAAAAAACAAAAAAAGTATAGATGAAAATGGTGGCAAAAAAATCAATTCCGTATTGCCTATCTATTATTACATCTAACCATGTACGTATTGAAAATAATCAATGTATTATACACGGTGTGTGGTTTTAAATGTAATTACAACAACTTTTTGTGATAGTTTCTTCCTCTTAATACGTGTACAGAACAATTTCAATTTACTATTCAGATATTCAGAGATCCTTTGCGTGTTTGGTAAAAAGTATCGTACCATAATTTTAAGATTTGGACGTTTCACACCACATCGGTCTGGCGCCGTGGTAAATTATCGAAAATATATTTCATATAAGATGCCCAAGAATATTTGGAAATGTTAGTCCATTCGGTAGGATTCGAACCCACAATCAGCCTGGCCTGAGCTCCAACGCGTAAATCACCTGAGCCACAGATTTCGTCGAGCAAGGTAGCGTTCAAAGGAAAATTTTCAAGATATTGTAGATAGATTTTTCATGAAGGCTTATCTCAGTTACCTTGTACTGATTAAGTTTGTTATAGCTACCTGCTACACATACAGCAAACCTGATCAAAGGCGACGTCTAGGTGAAAAATTGTGTCGCCCGTAGCAACACTTTCATGCTTCACACCGGATACACTACACCCTGATCGAGGTGTATTTGTCATTGCAATAAATCTAAGATTAGTGCTATCTTGGGTGTCATTTATTAATGACAGTTTCTAGTTAATAAACTTAGTATCCGTTATAATCAGGGCGAGCGAAGCGAGCCCTAGTATATCCCACAACCTGAGCACTTTTGTGGTACAATATACGGCAAAACTATTACGCCTATTGATTTGTGCTTTAACATAGTAATTTTTATTTATATGTATATGTGTTATCATCATCATCGACCACTCAAAGTTTAGTTACTATTAAAATATAAAAAAAACTGCCTTGAAGATTTACGACGCGAGCCCTCACAAAGCTCGGCTTTTAGCTGGGAAGTAACAATTATTGACATGTGGCGGAAATATTTTCGGTTAACGGCTTAAAACACAAGTTTTAGTAGAGGCAGAGAGTAGAGAATTAGATGATGACGTTGACAATGCTAAGGATAATGAAGATTTGATGATGTTCAATATAAAAAATGATAGCAGAAGTTGTCTTACAACTTCTGATATTAAAGGTAATATCCGACGGACCATCCGTTCTATAATCGCTAGTCGCTACATTTAGTCCATATATCTTTGTATTTCAATTAACAGAGACAAGGTCTTGTAATGACTAGCTGGTAGCTATCAACACCTGTGACGTCACCCGATAAGATCTGCAGAAGATATAGAACTCTACATCCGGGATATAATTGCCATAGTCGCGTGACACTGATGACTTTTTAAATATCTATGATCCGATCTAATTGAATATGGTGATTAGTACGTCTAGCGTTCACGTCGTTAACACGTACGAGGCCTCATTTGGACGATTTTTCAACGTCGTTTAAAGCAGCATTTAAATGGAAAAAAGCGTCTGAAAAATATCCGGTCCGTTGAAATGAAACAAATGGCCAATACTGACCGCGCGCATTCTAGCGCAGAGCTAAAATCAAACGCGATAAAAAACGAGCGGGGTCTGAAAATTTGTTTGTTTGGACTTAAATATAGCTGCTGGTTTTCTAGCAGTTTTTTTTTGTCTACTTCGCAACAGAGAATTCCTGAAAAGGCCACCCATCACTGACGATTTATCCAATGGACGACTTTCGAAAGTTATTGAACAAGCTTAATAATAAAGCCCTTCAACTTTTGTTTGCCTAACCGAACAAAAGTTGAGTGGATTTAATTAGTAAAAATTATTGGAAAATTCTCATTCGTCTCTATAGTGAATAGTCAATAAATATTTATCAACTTTTACTTTTGGCTAATCTGGACCCTGTATATTGGTAGGCTGTCGGGACTCGGGTCGGACCTGATCGGACTCCTTTTGTGCATTGCGGTGTATGTGCATGAGTCGGGTCAAATCGGCCTGTAATCAGTTCGATCGGATGTATGGAAAAATCTGAAGACCACAATTAGATGTTAACTTAATCTTTAGAACAGAATGTAGGCACTTACATTAGCATTATCCGCCGCAACCCATTGAGTAAACAATCAATTGGAATCGATAATGGCGGACGGGCTGCACATAATAATGATGAATTACGCAGACACACGCAAATTATGACATGTATTGCTCAACACTTAACAGACGTACGCAAATATCATACTAATTTTTTGGAATCTGTCTCGAAGTTAAATGTTTAGAGCAAAACAGGATTACGATTTGCGATCCCGAAAAATGTGTTGTTAATTTAAACTTGTTATGTCAATAAAATTCAATAAATTATTCTTTATAGTATCTAACAATAACAAGACAGTGTTATATTTAAAACAAAAAATCGAAAATTGTGTAAGGGTCTGTAATCGTGTGGTCGGTTTTACCTTCAGAAATCAGAGTAAAATTGTATACGCTTTTGTACTGAGAAATAGGTACATAACTACTATTATACTAATTAACAAGCATACCGTGTGTAGAGTTTTTGCTGTGTGCCATCATTCTGGCTAATCAATCTGTTGAAGCTATTTCCAATAAAAAGGTTGGATGGATGATCTGTAATTGGGCATATATTATTTTTTTAAATATGAAATAAGGGGGCAAACGAGCAAACGGGTCACCTGATGGAAAGCAACTTCCGTCGCCCATGGACACTCGCAGCATCAGAAGAGCTGCAGGTGCGTTGCCGGCCTTTTAAGAGGGAATAGGGTAATAGGGGAGGGTAGGGAAGGGAACTGGGTAGGGTTGGGGATTGGGATATTATTTACATACATCTACATACTCATTAAATACCCATTACTTAAACTAACTTAAACGGTGCAAGTTGCCCTTTATGGAGGTAGCCCTAAAAGGGTAGCCCTGTAGGTCATGGTGAGGAGACACACTATATTTGGTTCGATTCCGATTTAGGACAAGCTTCTCATGCGCAAGCATAATGTCACCGCTTACCACATACTCGTAATTGTCAATTCTGACATTTTCACAAAAAATACGAAACCAAAAAGAAATAATAATACAATCGATCACTACGTAATACCCTAGTAAACGAATGATTCTGCTTGGAAAAGTCGAAAGCAGAAATTTTGACTTTGGTACCTTGTTTAGACTAGTTAGGAGATAAACATACAAAAAGTCCTGACCCCTCCGAGGTGAGCCCGATGGAGAGGGGGGGCAAAGAAGGTCCCGTTTTTTGGTTTTTTGCTTACTCATCATAAACGGGCTTCGTACGAAATTCTCTTGTACTACCGATACTACTTTAGGGTGAATATGTAACCCTTATACAGGTTGTAACAAAACTAAGTGATAATACTTTAGGGTGAGTACTGAGTATGTTTATTTACTTAAAAGTTAAAACCTTATACAGTCTGTAACAAAACTAAGTGATAATACTTTAGGGTGTGAACGTATTCCTTTTAGAGAGTTCACTGTGAAAGTAGCAGCGCTGACAGACCGAATTTGTTTTTTTTTTCACTTTTGTATGGGCAAGCGCCCCAGCATCACGAGTTTCCCCATACAAAATTGAAAAAAATATTTGGTCTTTCAGCGCTGCCACTTTCACAGTGAACTCTCTTAGTTTCGTTACGTATTATCACTTAGTTTCGTTACACCCCGTATAATAAAATCTTTATTTTGGTTGCATTACAATCGTGTAGAAATCATAATAAATAATAATCTTTTAATCAATTTGGATTGCATTTAATATGTATAACTTTTCGATATTAAAAATTATGTTATGTAAAAATTATGTATTTATGTTTACAATAAAATAAACAAAATGAAATTGTTAAAACGTCGTACAAATATACTTTGTGCGACGTTAAGTGTAGAATAGTGACATCATACATGCACACCATTTTAAACATTTACTCAGACGTGCAGTATAAATATTACGACTCGTACTAGCATTGAGTCCCAGGTTCAATATTTTAGAGTCGGAGCTCTAAAATATTGAACCTGGTACAAAATCGTATATTATGTGTTTGAAGAAAATTCATTTCTATAATTATAATTAAGAATGAGTGGAAGAATTAGGTAAGAAACAATAAAAAAATGACTTTTTTGAATAAATTGAGGCTTTAGGGCGGGTAAAATGATTTAAAATAATAAAAAAATTACGTATAGCTGTAAAAAATTATGTATGTACATTTGCCAGATGATGAAGTAGGTAAGATGCAAGGTTTGTTAAAATTTTAAGAGATTTTTTGAGTAGGTACTTATGTTTTAAAACATTGGTTATCCGATTCTTCCACTCATGTCTTTAATTATTATGATAAAAGTTAAATGTGTCATTGGCTGGACAATAGAAATGTTCTCAATTTCTTTATTAAGTACTAAAGTACTAGTACTACTAGTAAAGTACCTACTAAAATAGCATTTCGCAATAATTTTTCCTTCCATTCAATTTCGCAAGTGGCTGATAAAAAAATGAATACACTTCTCCTGTAAAGAAGACAGCGAATAATCTTTATGACTTCACCGCCATCCCAATACGTACAAAAACTACACGCAAATTCTGCCTGACGTGCCATAATATTAATAATTGAGTACATAATTGCATGCACAAAAAACTGCTATAGTTAATAGTGTGGTGAGTGGTACTTACAAAAACATGTGCGTTTTGGTTTCCCATTGAGTAATTAATGTTAGCAAAAAGTGTTCCGAAAGCAATATATTTGCGTTTTTGCGAGCGAACATTTTCTTGACCGACATTTTATTTCCTTTGAGTAATAACTCTGGGATGTTGACTTCATACGAGCAACGGAAGATCATAGAATTTGATATGGACTTACTGACTTTAAGGATTTTGGGAGAGAAGTTGGTAGTTGATACTAACCTGAAACAAAAGAGTTATTTATTAAAATTTAGTTTGAAACACATTTTTAAATATCATAAAATATGTTTTATCACTTAGCCAAGTAAAAGTCTACACCGATAAAATCGAAGACAACAAAAGAAACTTAATCAAAAGTAAATTTTAGTCTAACAGAAACTTTAGATCTTCAATTTGTGAGATAAATAAGGCCGAGTACGCTAAATAAGCATGACTAGATAAAGTAGGGGATAAAAACAATAAAATTGATAGAACAAAAGTCTAATATAAGCAACGGGAGCAATTAATTATATATCTAAGTTTTATGATTTTTTACGAGCTATTGTTCATCGAGGCCCACTAATAGATATACAGATTTAGGGCTGGCCAAACAGCTAATCCAACTATAACATAGTCCTCAAGTTTTAGAAAGAATAACATGAATTGGGAAGAAAAACAAGAATAACATTGAATTAATCTTATAATGTTACACACAGTAACTTCCAAGTTCCAAGAAATCTGACATTCTGTACTAAGTATATTATTTAAAAATGTATAAAACAAGATCTGATCGAGACTGACGAATTACATGTGTAAATGTAATATAAATATAATGTATTGACATAATGAACAAGTAAAATGTAAGAATGTAAGATAAGAAATCAAAATAATATTGTAAAGACATAGAGAATAAGAATTTTGTAAGAAATAAAAGATAATGCGAAGTATTAGCCATGTATTAAAAGAATAATTACATAAAAAAGAAAAGAAAAAGATAAAAACGGAAAAGATATAAATAAAAGAAAAAACAGCCCTGATCATGTTAGGGGGAAAATTAATAAAAAAAAAGTTCTAACAAATCACTTAAGTAAATACATATAATATTATATTAGCGCTTTTGTAAAAAATAAATAGATGTCTCAAAGCCTTTATCTCTTGAGAGAGTAATACAAAGTAATCATCGAGCAAGTCGTTAGTGATTGGAAATCCTTTGTAAGACATCCTGGTTTCCTTTAGATAAAATATTTTTTTGAAATAAAAATCTTAGCAGAGGCAGCCCTATTGCCGGCTACAACAAAAGAAACGCGTTAAAATAAAACGTCGGTACGTGAATATTGTTACGCAACGATCATTACTCGAGGTTGCCAGCTCGGGCGGATCAGCCGACTGGGGTTAACCGGTGGTTTAAATCTGTTATTGTCTTCAAGTAATTCTATAGACTATAGAGTATAGAGGGTTGTAAATAAAGTGTTTAGAGAGAGAATTTTAGACTAGAGAAATATTACTTTTGTTTTACCTAACTCTTTTGAAACTATTGCCTCCGGAAGAAGACTGTTATCTCTTTTTTCGATTTCATTGTTGCAAGCCCCACTCCAAAATATTTGCGATAAGAATTTTTACAAAAGGAACTCACGAATCCTTGAATCTAAAGAATGCCTGCTATCCGACAACAATTACAAGAAATTTCAGGTAAAAAGCCGAGCTAATTGCTTATTGTAATATTAAAAAACTCGATCGTTTAAAAATTAAGCGTAAAATTACGGGGAAATAGCCCAAAGTTCCCACTTCTCACGACTTTCAGGTGCCAATGGAATTTGAACTCTATTGTGATAAAAAATAGATCAGTTAATTCCCTTAGCTTCGAGAACAGGATCCACGAGTCATAACTTATTTTATAGCTTTTGGTATTTCTCTTGCAATTCAAAACTTGGTTTTATCACGTTCGTCAAGTGAGAGCACCGATTCTTAAACAACATTTTAAAAATGTTAAGATAAAATTATTTTTGTTCCAGGCTGTAAAAATAATGTTTTAACCTAGGTTATAATATAAGATAGATATAAAATAAGAAGCTCTACAGAAAAGAGAAATCAGTAGAGAGCTTTATAGAGGTAACGCCACATATCATAGAAGATATCTTTATACGTGGGAGAGCCATGCTTCGGCATGAATGGGCCGGCTCGACCGGAGAAATACCACGTTCTCACAGAAAACCAGCGTGAAACAGCGCTTGCGCTGTGTTTCGCCGAGTGAGTGAGTTTACCGGAGGCCCAATCCCCTATCCTATTCCCTTCCCTACCCTCCCCTATTACCCTATTCCCTCTTAAAAGGCCGGCAACGCACCTGCAGCTCTTCTGATGCTGCGAGTGTCCATGGGCGACGGAAGTTGCTTTCCATCAGGTGACCCGTTTGCTCGTTTGCCCCCTTATTTCATAAAAAAAAAAAGACTTAATACTCTGATCGGCGCTGATAAATCAATTTCTGAACTTCGAGAAACTTTAAACGTGAAATTAAAAACCAACTAGCTTCGAAAATAGCCTGCAAAATATTTCATTACGTCGTTTAAAATAATTCACTTGTTTTACATCTTTATTGAATATAGAGTTATTATCGGCAATTCCAGGATAAGTGTACGTCGAGGGAACGACGTGCAAAATGATGGGGCACTTAATTGTTCCCTTTAACTTTAATGGCAACTGAAATTGGTAATGCTCGAGCACCTAAAAGGAGACGGCCGGTTTTTGTTGAGCTTTCAAACGTTTAACTCCAAGTATCTGAATACTTCACTTCTTTGTAAGGCTTCGACTCAATCATAGAAGCAATATAATACTTCATAGGCTAAAGATTTTTTTAAAGTAAAGAAAGGCAAATCAATTGGAATAAAAAGTCATCATTAACAACTAAGTTACCAAGCTCGCAATCTTTAAATGAGATTCAAATTCAAATTCAAATTCAAATGTCTTTATTGCCAGAATGTTGTTGATATAAAGGTCTTATTCACTACTTATAGTTCTAACATTCTGCCATAACAATGACGTGCAATTAAATTAAATATATAAGTAAAATTAATTAATACCCACATCATTATCTTACAAAGAATTTTATATATAATTTGTCAATTGAAGAAATATATTATAAGCTTCATATAAAATAAAATACATTTCAAATTGAATAACTATACAATAATAATAATTACATTACATAGAAAATATTTATGTCATAAGAGATTTTAATTAATTAATTTTATTACATCATACATTGAATTATTGGTCTATAATTGTCAAATTTAATTAATTTTAATAGATAATATATATGTTATACATTGCATTATTTTTCTTTAAATGTCATATATTCGTTTAATGTGTAAAAACAATTGTTTAATAGCCATTTAGTAATTTGTCTTTTAAAGTTACTTGCATTTAATGATTTAAAATTATCTGGTAATTTATTAAAAATATTAATGTGGCACTGTGGCATGTACAGTTTATATTTGTATCTTGCTGTAGCACTTCTATTGTTGACATCAGCATTTTTTGGAAAGTAGTGCGAATGTTACTTAACAAAAACACAAATATCTCTTATATACAAGCATACCAAAGGGAGGATCTGTAATTTCTGAAAAATTGGTTTGCAACTATCTAATGGGGAAGCTCCACAGATTGCCCTTACACACTTCTTCTGAACTTTAAATGCCCTATCAATTTCAACAGAGTTTCCCCATAGTAGTAGCCCATATGAGAGTACAGACGAAACATATCCGTGGTATGCACAACGTGCTGCTTCGGTCGAGACTTTTAGACGTAATATTTTAATTGCGTATATAAACTTGTCAATTTTATCGCATACATGGTTTACATGATCCTTCCAGTCACAGTGTCTATCTACAATTATTCCTAAAAATTTTGCTGAATTAACTTCTTCTATAGCAGTGCCGTCAATGTTAATATTCAAGTCAATAGGTCGTGTTCTATAATCTCTAAATTGTATTAATTTTGTTTTATTTATATTAATTTTTAAATTATTATTATTAAGCCATGTCATGATTTTTTAAATTGTATTATAAATGTCATTTTGAAAATAATTTATATTTTTACGCTTAATTATAGCCGTGGTGTCGTCGTCTGCAAATAAAATTGTATATTGATCTGTTACGTTAGGAAGGTCATTAATGTAAATTAAAAAAAGTAACGGACCTAGTATGCTACCTTGCGGGACCCCGAAATTATTAGGTAAAAAGTCCGACCTGGTAGTAGATTCTTTCCCTTTTTGAATGTTCGATATTTGTACACATTGCTTTCGTCCCGATAGATAACTTTTAATCCAGTCCAAGGCTTTGCCACGTATTCCATATTTTTCTAGCTTATATAGTAGCAGCTTATGATCTACGAAGTCAAAAGCTTTAGACATATCTAGAAATATCGCTGCTACTGGGTTTTTATCATTTATAGCTTCTGTTATGTATTTTATAAGATTAAAACAAGCTAAAGTTGTATTACTATTTTTACGAAAACCGAATTGTTGTGGAGTAAGTATATTATTTGTAGTGACAAATTCGTAAAGCCTTTTTATCATTTTTTTTTTTTTTTTAAATGAGATCAAATCCAGATGAAGATGGGGTTCTTAACAGATGGTTATTAGATGCAGACTTTATTACTATTACATATATGATATTGCCAGCTTAAAGCTAAATGAATGTACCATCGAGGAAGTTGATTCCTAGGCAGTTGACAGACCAACGTCATTTGGTTGGATCGTGTCAATTCAATGTTAATTGTGATTTGTCGAGTGTCGACTGGGTTTGACACCACGCGACCAAACTACGTAGGTCCCCCATCTGCATAGGAATCAACTTCTCTGATAGTACAATAGAAACAAATCAACTGAGTAAAAAAACTTTTTCGAAAGAACGAATAAAAAATTTACAATCCACTCATGACGAAAGCATTCGGCAGACATGTGGGGATGGGTGGACACTGGACAGGTCCTGGGAAACTGCAAATATCTCAAATATCCATTGAATAGGTATAATTGGATATTCTTAAACTATGGAGCAGATGGAATCCGCACGATTCCCGCCCATACGTCTTGGATATGCCCAGGGAATGCACCGAGACATTGATTCATGGGTTACTGGTAGCCAGCACCTGCATTTTAATTGATCACACATCACCTAACACGGTATTCGTAAATATTGATAACGTACACACACCGAACCACAATAAACTCTAAAACGAGCAATTAAAGCTCAAATTGCAGTTGCGATACGCAAAATGAATTGTACGTTTATTTGCAACGACGATTTTTTGCATTGGACGGTAATTTTTTTCTTCGGATGGTACTTTTTAACGGCCAACTGACGGCGTCACCTGGTCATTAGATTACAAATATATTGTGGATATAAGCCTTTGCAATTATGTTGATCATCATCAACCTTTGCCTCGTAGAGTTAGTAAACCTTTACACTTAATAAGGTGGGTTGAAAACAAATGAAAAGCTCCCTTTTTCAAAACTTTGTTCATTTTACCTTGAATTGAGAAAAGGACGGTTGTATATTTTTCAAAAAATGCAAATAAATACCTTCGGCCGATTCGGCACCATGTCAAAAAATGCATTCCGAAACCGAGAGCTAATTAGTTTTGGTAACTTTACACTCGAGTTTAACGAACCGTCGCGTTTGGGAACCGAACAGGTTTCGGGTCCTTGTGTTTCGGCAATCGGCGATTTAACGTGAAATCACAATTTGCAGGACGAAAATGGAACGGATTGTTGAAGATGGGGAATGTATCTCAATTTGAAAACAAATAGTCAAGGGATATAATGCCATTATAGCATGTACAATTAATTTTAATTAACAATAAATGAATAATATAATATAATAATACACGGGTTCGATGCAATTGAATGCCTGTTATTGCTTGGTTTTATTATTCCAAGGTCTGCACCACATAAGACAGGCAAAAGCCCAATTTCTGAAGTTTTTACACGAGTATAATATCCTGCCATTAGTGTTGTTCAATCAACAGCAGTGAATTATTAAACTCCAGCCGAAAAAACCTTAGATATCGTAATAGAAATTACGATATCTGAGGTTTTTTCGGCTGCCCTAGATCGACAGCAGCTAACGATCAGACACTTTTTGTCAGCATGTTTTATGATTTTATCTTTCTGTGTACCAAAAAAGCTTTTATTCTATGAAGAAGTTATCTTAAAGCTACCTTGACTGAGCAGTCGCCCACTGGGGGCAAGATGCATGCGAGCGTTAGATGCATGCATGCGATATCAACCACACGACTGAGATGCACATTTATTTATTACTAGATGTTTCCAGTAACTTTTTATTCGCTCGGAAATAGGCTTGAGGACTATTTTTTTTTCTTATTGGTAATTGAACGACTCTTAAAAAATAGAAACATCGCTGAAAGAATGACTCTGATAGCTTAAAAATTCACCAAGATATGACAATTCAAACATCTCATAAAATAGACCTGCCCGAAACGCTCCATACAATAGTGCTACGAAAGACTGACGTCACTCTTTCGTAGTTTGTACGCATCGGGAGACAACTTTGTTCGACAGGTATATTAAATATTGCGTTTATGAAAGTGGTTTCATAACAAAAGTTGCTTTTAATTGCATAAGTTATCGAATGGTATACAAATATTAAGAAATATAATTGAAAAAAAAATTGACTTGATTATCCAACTTTGAAGGCGCATAACAAAAAAAAAATACAAATACTATCGAGCTGAAATTTTGGAAACACTTATGTTTTACCGTGATTTCTTTATTTTATTAACAAAATTCGCTAATCTTTGACCTTGTCATCATCCCTATTCCTCTTTTGGCAAGCGCATATTCCTGTAACAAAAACTATCCAGGGGACTCGAATTATCTCCATACTATAATTTATCATAATCGGTTAAGGCTTGAAGAAACACCTTAATGCATTTTAACCGTTATTTTGGATAATTTATAGGTCTCCTTGATCGATGAGAAAACTGGAGGTTCTTTGGACATAGCTACGCGTTGACTTCTCATTTCTCAAGGCGTATAATATAATATTTTTCCATTCGAATAAAATACTTGATATATACTTTGCATGCAGTCGCAGTTCGTACGCATTCATGATGTACACAAATGCGTAAAAAGAAAACAATTTCACAAACAATGCATTATCAGGCAACATTGATATAGAAGAAATAATGGTATTAGCACTTCCCGACAAAAACGATCCACACAATGTTGCAACACTTACCGAAGATAAAAGCCATCAACGGGTTAATAAAATTCCTGCTCTTAATCGGCGAATTATCACAAAACATTGGGACATAAAGAGGGGTGTAAAAACCCGTGTGCATCCAAACGTGAAGATACCAATATATTATCTACTAGCTGTTGCCCGCGACTTCGTCCGCGTTAACATAGTATAATAACAAAGATGGATAGTCCGCTAACAAATATGAAAAAAGTAAAATATAACTTCCTCCTTTTTGGAAGTCGGTTAAAAAGTAGCCTAAGTTATACCTTACCACATCAGCTATCTACCAAAAAAAAGTCCTGGCAAAATAGCTCCAACCATTTCAGAGATTAGCCGGAACAAACAGACAGACATACATACAGACAAAAAATGTAAAAAATGTTGTTTTGGTGTATGTATCGTTTATAGATTCATATGCATGTAGTAAAAAACGGTTTTTTCAATATTACAAACAGACACTCCAATTTTATTTATATGTATGTGTGTATGTATGTATGTATGTATGTATGTATGTATGTATGTATGTATGTATGTATGTATGTATATGTATGTATGTATTGTTTTGGTGTATGTATCGTTTATATTTATAGTAGATTCATATGCATGTAGTAAAAAATGGTTCTTTCAATATTACAAACAGACACTCCAATTTTATTTATATGTATGTATGTATGTATGTATGGATGTATAGATTTAATGCGGCGTACTCCGCACACAATGCATACAGACGATGGACGATACCACTCGCAATATGAAATTAATCTCCTTAATCAGGAAAAAGGACAATAAATACAGTATTCCATAACATGGCCCGAGAAATTATGGATGTAAAAAGGTAAAACAGGATGTATTATGGAGGGTGACTGAACTGCGTACCAGTTTGGGACCAAATTTTACTCTTTTTATGCGCGCAGTATTGACAAACTTGGGACTCTTTATTGATATTTTTTGTAGCAATACTCGACTCCGGACACTCATTGGTAGGATGCCATTAGTGGTTTAAATGCAATTTGTTATTTTAAAGTATCTTGTTTAAAATAGATTTTAAACACATTAAAATTAATATTTTGCAGTTTGTTTTTAAAACTCAATATTTTGGTCTCCTTTTCTAATAATACCTATCATATTGTTTAGATGAGAACTCATTTAATTCTATGGTTAAGTGAGACTCTACAAATCTAGGATCTCTATAATACCTCTCATAGGGTGTGAAACGCTTCTGAACAATACGACCAAACGAGCCACTCGAAGAAACACCTTGAAATAGGAAATGGTACTAAGCAAGCCATCGTTGTAGCTTTTTTTTATGAAATAAGGGGGCAAACAAGCAAACGGGTCCCCTGATGGAAAGCAACTTCCGTCGCCCATGGACACTCGCAGCATCAGAAGAGCTGCAGGTGTGTTGCCGGCCTTTTAAGAGGGAATAGGGTAATAGGGGAGGGAAGGGAATAGGGGAGGGTAGGGAAGGGAATAGGGTAGGGGATTGGGCTTCCGGTAAACTCACTTACTCGGCGAAACACAGCGCAAGCGCTGCTTCACGCCGGATTTCTGTGAGAACGTGGTATTTCTCCGGTCGAGCCGGCCCATTCGTGCCGAAGCATGGCTCTCACACGTGTAACATATAATATTACAGACGAATGATGTGTTTTCAAACGTATTGAATTACTCCGGAATGCTTCACCGATTTTAATATCTAGCATAAAGCATTTGTCTGAATATTAATAGATCAGAACAAAAGGAAAGGATATCGACTTCTCATAGCAATTTTAGACGGGTGGTTTCCTTTACATGGTGTAATGAACATAATATTCTGGTCCATGGTAATTGTTCGTGACCCCAATAATCACAAGGAGACTGTTCTATTGTTGACAATATGTTTTATTCGACTCAATGAAGATTTGCTCATGAATACATGTCATGAAATACTTTATTGTGTAAGCAGAGATATGTGAACTAGACGTAAAATTATTTTACGACGTTCTATACCGTTACACAGTAACATTTAAGAAACTGTTTAAAATATATATAATAAACTAGCTGTTGCCCGCGACTTCGTCCGCGTGGACTTCAGTCTATAGCGCGCGGTATCAAAAAAATTGTTGACATTGCTGTGCAGTGTGCACATAAAATTTTATTATTTTAAATTAAACTTTGCTTATGCCAAATTTTAAAGTTTATTTAGACAACTTTACCCATAAACTATAATTTATCATTGATAGGTTTAAGGTTACGTCACTGCATATATTATAGATAAAGTACTGAATAGTGAGTTATTTTTAGGCGTTAAAACAATCTAAAGAATCGAAAATTATAACTTGAAATGGTACCACCTCTTATAGAAACACGTAAGAGCAAGCGATAACACGATGTAGACGACTCTTAGCGCCATCTGTTATGAATTTTTGGAACTAACTTAATTTGAACAAAGATGCTCATTTTCACCCCCTTACAACCCTTTTTTCCAGTTAAAAAGTAGCCTATGACCTTTCTCGGGCTTTAGACCATCTGTATACAAAATTTCATTACAATCGGTTCAGTAGTTTTGGCGTGAAAGCGAGACAGACCCATTTATAATATTATAGTATAGTATATAGTATGTATAATAGTATAGATTACCTTCTTCCACGATAACCATTATATCTACATTTTCCTTCGACTAAAAGTAGCCTATGTCCTTCCTTATATGCCTACTCGAAGTTTGTACTACTCTGTGTTGTGTATAATACATTATACAGACAAAGTAAAATATCAGTAAAAAAAATCGTTTAAATACATATTTTGCAGCGAACATCGAACATGGTTATAAACGTTTAAAATTTCAAGCGTGAAGTTTTTTCAACATTAGCAGCTCATATCAACACCACGGTTGGTAACTTAGCAATTCTGTAAATTTTTTAACCGACTTCCAAAAAGGAGGAGGTTATATGTTCGGCTGTGGATATTCTGTCTTATAAGCTCCTTGTAAGAGCTTAAGTTGTTGAATAATCAAATTATGTTTTTTATATCGCACTTTTGTACGATACAAATAAAAATAAAAAAATAAAAAATTGTTTTATTTCCGAATAGATTTGTAACAAATGCTTTCAGAACGTTGATGCTAATGGTGCCTACCACCGGTTCGGGAACTATCCCGGCGAGAAGAACCGGCGTAAGAAACTCGCACGGGGTCCCACTTTTTACCAAAAAAGTGAGAAAAAAATTATTCTTTTTTAAAATAAAATTTACAATTCTAACTTAAAATTATACAATGTCAACATCCATACATAATTGTAAGTCATAATATAATAATGTAGAAGTAGCCTTGCAAGGAGCCATCCTACTCCCAAGATGTGCCATCGTTTATGAAATCATTGACCTTGTAATAGGCTTTGGCACACAAACGTTCTTTGACTACTTTTTTAAATTTATTAATCGAAAAATTTTGAACGTTTTCTGGGATTTTATTGTACAGGCGTATACATTGACCTTTAAATGATTTACTAACTTTACTAAGTCTGATCATCGGCAAATCCAGCTTGTGCTTATTTCTGGTGTTCCTACAATGAATGTCACTTTTAGCTTCAAATTTACTTATATTTTTTCTAACATATATTACATTATCCAAAATGTATATACAGGAAGCATAATCATAGACAGTAATACAAAAAGTTTTGTTCGACGTTTAACAATATGAACTATGAAGTGTGCAACATGTCGGATTGTGGTCGGATTAGTTATATTTACTGTATATGCTAGTAGTGCCCTCTACTCCGACTTTTGCGTAATATTCCCTATTTTTAGTAGCTTTCATTTCTTTGCCTGTTATACGGCCTATGTAACATATGTTGCCGGCCGAACCAACACAAGCGACTACGAACCTCTTTGAAAACAAGGTAGGAAACATGGTTATGCACAAGCAGCCTACAGATTCAGAACTGTTATGTACTGTAACGTAAGTACTGTACAGTATACAAACCAAAAAAATAATACATACATTTAAGTGATTATGAAGCACATAATCCCAGAGCACATTCGTACATTAACATTATTAAATACGTCGTGTGCAGTTTTAATATACGATTATGTAAATGAGATACATCCCACACATCCGTTGGTGAAAAAATAAACGGCGGAGGATATTGTGCATTAATAATAAGCTGCATTACATTATAAAAATAGCATAGGATTAAAAGTTATGCTGGTTTTGCTATCGTTGGTAAGTACATACACCTTCAAACAGCCTACGCACAACTATAAGATTAAGTTCACTCAGCCCCTCATCCAAAAAAACCTTAAAATCGGACACTGCAAAATATGGAAAATACTTAGGGAAACAGTTCCCAAACGAACAAAAAGGTGACTTTTACAAACTGATGCGTCTTTTTCAAATCACCTTAAAGAACAGCTAATTTCAATCAATAGAAAGAATCTAATAACTTTTCGAGAAACACATAAGTGTTACTGTGTTACAAAAAACGACCTTGTAAAGCGATAATCACTACGAAGAGTTTAATATCAAATTATAAGTAGGTACCTATAACTCTTATTTCACAAGTACTTTAAACATACTTTATTTGTAGATAACATTTTTAATTTAAGAAATGTTTTTTTCACCATCCCCTATCCCCTTAGTTACTAAAATTATATAACTGTTTCAAAATCTATTTACCTATTTTTTCTATATTTCAGTTAGTCAAATTAAAGTAAGTATACGCAATATGCATAGACACGCCTGGGGGGGGAAAAGAGGGATTTGTTACTCTCTTTTTGTAAGAGAATAGTGTGTGCTACTAATAAGAGAAATTCTAGTATGTTATTGTGATTCTTAAGCTGTGATATTAGGGTAGTTAAATGTTGTGTAAAAATAGAGCTATTTTTATTGTTTTTAATTTTGACATTGATAATTATTTTTAATCAGAATGTTATTTATTTGAATTGTTAATTATTATGTTTAATAATTGTTAATTATTATGTATTTTATTTTACCTACTGATGTACTTATATGTTAAAACTGTATATGTTTGTGGTGTACAATAAAGATTATTATTATTATTATTATTAATCGTTAGTTACTTTAATTGGAATATTTTTTTAAATAATGTAATGTACTCGTAGACCGTAGTGGGGCTAAAAAAAAACATAATATATCCAATAGCCAATCCAGATAAAACTAGATAAACTTAGAAGAAGCAGCAAATAAACAACAGTAACGAACTGCACCCAGAAACAACTGAAAATACTAGATAACACCACTCAGCAGCTACATAATTTATTAGTTGTATTGTCACATAAATTTCAACTCAATCCCCTAATAGCTAGGGTTTAAAACTGTTCAAAGGCTCATTTAGTTGGGATTAAAAGGGGTCATCAAAGTTTTATCTCCCAATAAACGTTCATAATTTTATAGATTGCCCCAACTTTGTAACGGTACGGAAGTCAGCATACCTTGCTACTTTCAAGACGGAGTTTGTAAACAAGTGAAATATTTCAAATTCTTAACAGTCTTTGCGTAATAAAAATTTGTTATGCAATTTTTATAAACTGTTTGTAGTTACAAATCGTGTCCACTGTCCAATACAATTACAATAGAGTAGGATAGAATAGCTCAAGTTTCAAAGTACCTATAGTGAATGAAGACTATCTATATATTAATACGTGAGCCAAAAACTTTGTATCCCTTTTGACGAAAAATGGGGAAACGTAGGTGAATGAAATTTTGCACAGTTATAGTTTATATGCTTAAGGAGTGCATCGAGCTAATATTATTTTGAAATTATGCTTTTATCATACATTTTTTTTTAACAAATAAGACATTACACACACTACAACACACACGCTAGGAAAAATGACAGATTATTGAGTGACAAGCCTATACATACGAATTATAATGGTCTTTTATTTATGGTTGAAGTCTGTTGACAACAAGGTGACAAATTGAAAATTGATTATAGTTTTTTTTTTATTGAATCTTAGATACTATTAGACAATGCTTACACGGCCAGTCTCAGATCTGAGACCAGCTGAGTCCCAGAGACAAGAGTTGAAAAAATGTGATAAAGTCAATATTTTTGGGAGTAGTCCAATGTCGTTGAAACTAAGGTCGAATTTTGACCATTGGGCGATCTCTAGTAATATTAAAGATATCACAGAGAAGAGAACCACCGTGGTATTCTACGTTTAAATTGGTTAAATTGATTTATGTGCCGTCCTATATACATAAAGATGTTGTGTGTCGCAGGAATAACTAACATGTCAGGCACCAATTGATGTGTAGTGTGTACTTTTAATTTTCTAAATTAAAAATGGTAAACGGTAGCCAATACTTAAAAATGGTATCTACTGGCTAAAGAAAGGAAATAAAAAAAATAGAATAGAAATAGAAAAAGTGTGTTTTATTAGTGTTCAACATGAATTTCCACCAAGAACCCACAGTACAATCAATTAGATATAAAAAAATAGAAATCTAGATACCTATTCATACGTACAAAAATGTTCAAGACAAAGCCGCGAGCGCATCCTCTCATCAAATGACTAAGCATACTGAAGTTATAACAACATTTTCAAAGGTCGATTAGGTGTTGATAGCGTCTACAGGATACGTTGCAAGTACGAGACGAATTAACGTTATTTACCGGCAAATTACAACCTCCGGTAGCCTTGCCACTGGCTGCCTGCAGCTGACGGCCGAGGTCGGACGGTAAACACTATTATATTTTTTTATAAAATTAGGGTGAAAACGAGCAAACGGGTCACCCGATGGCAGGCAACTACCGTCGCTTTTGGACACTCGCAACATCAGAATAGTTGCAGATGCCAACGCATTTAATTCATCAAGCCCCATATACGGTCAGCGGTGACCGAGACACAATACAAATTCTATTGTGTCTCGTTTTTCCACGATCGACGGGTTAAGAGGGAAAACGCTCTCTTCTTGAAGATTTGCATAATCTGGTCGCAGGCTAATCTACTAGCCCTTTTTACACGAGGAAATGCTTTCCGCATCCCCGGCGGATTGGGCATATCAGCCGCGGTATATGGGACTCCCCGGGGGTAGAGGCACTAAAACCCCATAGTGCTCCACTCCCCGCTTAAGTACCGTAAAACGTAGTAGCCCAAATGAAAAGAGAGCAATTCCGTACATTCCAGTGTATTCCAGTGCTTGTGGATGGATTGGATCACTCGATTGGAATAATGTAACCCGGCCATAAGAGATTTCTATCGAAGGACTTGTGGTCGATGTTCATACTAGATATATAATATATACGAAGATTGATTATTTTCACCCCTTTGTTGTTTTTATTATTAATATCTTAAACCACTCGGATCAAATCCGTTTCGTAAATAACGGGCCCAGGTGTTCCCACGGAAACGAGCTTGAAAATTGGTTGGAACAACGTTTAAATTCTCTCCAAAAAACGCATAAAATAAAGTAACCAGAGGCCGTAGCCAAAGTCCCTTTCGTTAAAAACGATGACGAAATTCGTTATCAAAATGTATGGGATTTGACATTAGTCTTCGCAAGCGAAATGTCATTTAGCGATGACTTATGTCAAACCGCATACATTTTGATAACGAATTTCGTCATCGTTTTTAACGAAAGATATTTTGTCTAGGGGGCCAGGATTGTTAATGCTACTAAAAAGTTATCAGAAGCACCGGTAGCTCCTATAAAAATTAAGAGGCATTACTCATTAGTTATCTTTCTGAAATCTTCGTGTTTAGTAATATCTATTTCATCGTTTGCTTGTTATAACTAGCATAGCGAAACGGACTATAATATTACAAATATTAAATAACTTGTACAAAGTTAAGACAAGTTACATTCATATAATACTAGATGTCCCGCGCGGCTTCGCCCGCGTAAATTAGGAATTTTACAGAAACCGTACATTTTCCCATAAAAAATATTTTCACCGTTTTTCCCACATTTTCCGGAGTTTTTTTCTTTCGGTCGTATTAGTCTTAGCGTGATAATATAATATAGCCTATAGTCTTACTCGATAAATGATCTATCTAACACTGAGATAAGTTTTTAAATCGGACCTGTAGTTCCTGAGATTGACGCGTTCAAGCAAACATACTCTTCAGGTTTATAATATTAGGTAGGCATAGATTTTTTTAAGTATCGCTTGACAAACTCGAGTCTCGATCTAAAATACTATGAAATGGTAGGTATATAATATGGTAGTGATGATGATGATGATGAATGTAATTTGCATAGTAGCATATGCTTTCTGTTCTTAAAACAACGCCGAAACTCCCAAACTTGTATCTATAAAGAATCAGGAGTTCTCTCAGCACCTTCCGAGCCACGGAATACCAGGTATATCTCGGTACTAAATCTTACTTGTTGGTAGCATATGCTTAGAATACTTCTCACGAAACCGAAGTCACCACATGTTTCCCTATAAGTTTTGAGGAGTTCCCTCGATTACTTGTGGATCCTTCATCAGATCACCACTTTTATGAATATAATACCAAATTGGGATGATACCCTATATACCAAAAGAAAAATTTTGAAAATCGGTTAACAAACGGCGGAGTAATCGTTGAATATAAGAAAACGAACATAACACCTCCCCCATTTTGAAAGTCGGTTAAAATTGTAGCCTATGTGTTATTCTGATGTATAAGCTATATTATTGTAAAGTTTCATTAAAATCCGTTCAGTAGTTTTGCGTGAAAGAGTAACAAACATCCATACATCCAAACAAACTTTCGCCTTTATAATATTAGTAGGATATGGATGTTTTCATAAAAATAGGGCAACTCTATGTCCGCAAGTCGCAACACATTTTACTTAAAATAATTAATAATTATTTACTGCTATAATTATTAATTATTAATTGCTTAATAACAGTTCACAATATTGTATTTAATTTATACTCCAAAATTATGTTAAATTAGTGACATTATATTGTTAAATTGGTATATATACCGAAATAATTAAAGGTGTACGAAGAGACAGATATTTTTATTTAAAGATTGTGAATTTATTTATTAAATTACTATTTACTACCCTAAAACGAATAAATTCTAAAAGCACAGCTAAGACGTATATCCGAATACAAAACCAACTACTTACTAAGAATGTAACATAATAATATTTTAGCGGATCTTAATTTTTAATAAACAGTACAGTTGTAACAAAAAAAGGAATAAAAATATATGCCGTATAGTATATTATGAGTTCCCTGCATAGAGTTCACTGTGAAAGTAGCAGTGCTGAAAGAGTAACTTTTTTAAACTTTTGTATGGGCGAATTCATGACGCTGGAGCGCTTGCCTATACAAATCACAAAACAAATGCTCTTTCAGCGCTGACACTTTTACAGTAAACTTTATTTAAGTTTACTATGAACACACCCGGAAGTATTACCGCTTTGTTTTGTTACATTTGTAGGTTTTTTATGAAATAAGGGGGCAAACGAGCAAACGGGTCACCTAATGGAAAGCAACTTCCATCGCCCATGGACACTCGCAGCATCAGAAGAGCTGCAGGTGCGTTGCCGGCCTTTTAAGAGGGAATAGGGTAATAGAGGAGGATAGGGGTGGGAAGGGAAGGGAATAGGGGAGGGTAGGGAAGAGAATAGGGTAGGGGATTGGGCCTCCGGTAAACTCACTCACTCAGCGCTTGCGCTGTTTCACGCCGGTTTTCTGTGAGAGCGTGGTATTTCTCAGGTCGAGCCAGCCCATTCGTGCCGAAGCATGGCTCTCCCACGTCTAATCTAAGGTTTGGTACAACCAAGTAAAAAAGTGAGACACGTGTAATAAATTGATTCGGCGTCAACACAAAAGGGTATTAAATACTGATCTGTCTCATTTAGTTATCACGGTCCGAACCGCGAGTTATCGCAAAATGAATGTTATACTGCGCCCGCGATATTCAAACCGCCAAGATTTATGCACGGTGGTACACTCACCGAGAGAAGTGGATGCAAATATTGTATCGGGAAAAGTAAGGTACGGCCGTGGATTTATTTACTCGAGACTTGGCTGGAGAACTACGGTGCCCCCAGGTTTTCTTCACAGCGTACCGTCGTTTCGCGATTCGACATTTTGTTTGAAGATTCCATTTTTTATCACCACATTCAATAATTCAGTCAGAATATCCAGATTAATATTATAAATGCGAAAGTGTGCCTGTCTGTCTGTCTGTTACCTCTTCACGCACGAAATTCGATAGGTATTATGGAGATACTTTCGGGTCTAACGATTTTTGGATAACGAAGTTAAGATTTTTACAGATCATGTTAATGTCAAACAGGACAAAGACAAGTGAGACAGCTTGGCTCAGCAGTAAATGGTAGGTCAACTCGTAGACATTCGGTTTTTTGTTCCAAAACTCAAAAATAAAACTTTTTTTTTATAAAATTACTAAAATGTTGCTTACCGCTTCTCCTCACGTGTATACGCACTCAATTTTAGCCCATTTCATCGTATTAAGAACATTCAGCCCTCGGAGACGGCGATACAACTTATCGTCCATTACGTTTCATATTATTAAGATCTCGCCCTCAACTTAATCCGGCTTAATGAACTACTATAGTGTGCTAAAATGAACCCTACGCCACACACAACAAGGTCCAGGCGACACGTAACACTGTCGATTATTTATTTTCAATTTTTAATAACTTTATCTTGTTATGCCTTAAGTGTAATGGGATTTTATATCATTCTATCTATACATCGATGTATTTATCAATGTAACTAGACGACGCCCTCAACTCCGTTGCGCCAAAATTCGTTTATAGCGCGGGAACCGTACAGCTCTCCAGGAGTTCTCAAAAGAATTATTTCTATAACCGGGGCTTAAAGTATCTCCATACCAAATTTCAGCAAAATTGGTTCAGCGGTTTGGACGTGAAGTAGTAACAGACAGACAGACACACTTTTGCATTTATAATAATGGTATGGATGAAAATATACGTAAACGCTAATAGGAGTTTAAATATTGTATCTTCAAAAACATCATCTTCAAATTCGACCTAAAAAAAGGAAAAAGTTTCCGAATTCACCTGCATATTTCATGAATGCGAAAGTAACCAAAAAGACAAAAGTATTTAATTATGAAGATGGCCGCCAGGGGCGCCGGGGGCTCGGGATACGTATAAATTATATAGTTTACGTCAGAAATAAAGGTTATCATTAAATACTTTTGGACGCGAGAGTACTTATTTGCAGTCGTTTAGTTCTTGATACATTCTTATGGTGCATCCACACTGTAGCCAACCATGTTTGTTTGACATATTGTTATGCACTACTAATTATTGATTTTTTACAGTGTTCTATTGAAAGAATATTCTACAGGAAGTATTTATATTTTTTTACTAAACTGATTATAATATATTTTCTTGATGATTTAAATTTAATTGAAAACCGATTTAAATGAATTTGAGAAATGCCTAGTCTAGTCCAAGTAAAAGGAAAGTCCAGAAAATTTGTCGTAATAAAAGCGGCGTTTGTAAATTGTACGGTTGCCTTGCCAATCACCATGAAATTTGTAAAGAAAGTTGTGTAATATTTACATTATCGAATATTTCTCTGTCTGTTTTTATTGACATCTCTTTCACGCAAAAACCATTACCTATCTAGTACTTAAGTCTCGATTAGCGGCCGTCAGCGTGATGACTTGATGGGCAAACCAAGGTTAACTTAACCTTCGGTTAAGGAACGTGCAAGTGATTTTTAATTGCCCAAAGTAGCAAGTAAGGGAATATAATTATATATATTATGTAGAATTGTTGATGTTATTGGCAGTACGACGAGGCCGTGGCAAAATTACTGTGTTTTGAAACTCATTATTTCAACGAGTAGGTAATCTTTGTATGTTTGCTGACAACGCAACATTTTTGGACTCTAATATCTTATATCACAGTTAAAAGATTACTGTAATAAATTTTAGCCGTACAGTGGTAACAAAAATTGACGATAGACAAATCACATAATATATTATGTTAAATTCTACTAAAACAGCTGCGCATCGGCTCGAATGGGCTAGCTGCTGGCTGGACTTGACACAGAAGCTGCATGACACAGAAACAGTGCGTTTTGTCGAGGGACTCAGAAGATTTCAGTTTGTCTACAATAAAATATTGCAATTAGCTTTTATCGCGGCGACCTAATCAAGAAATTTTGTAACGAAAATTAACCCAACACTCGTCGGATGTCGTTTCGGTTCGGCAGACTTCGAGCGCGGTGTCGTGCGCGTGCGACTAGACGAATGCGTGTAAAGATTTACCGCGGCAGTCCCCGAGAGACAAAAGTATTTCTATTATTATTATAGAGAGTAGCAAGTAATGCTTTTAAGCAGAGGACACAAAAGGACAAAATTACTAATCCTATTTCATTTGCGCTTAAATATTATAAAACTTCAGCAAAAACTTTGAACGAAGCCAAATTTATTTCGGACGTACTTAGAGCGATCCGGATTAATGTCGGGGGATTAAAGCTCGTAAAAAGATGGAGAATTCAAAATTTTCTATTTCAGCGCTTATTAATCTAGGTTTCAATCTAGTTAATCTAGACTAGATTTGAAGTCTAGCCGGGCTTAGGGCGACGCGATTGCTTCTGACCTCCCAGTAATCCACTCTAGGATAAGGTATTACCGAAAATTTTGTTTTGCTTCACCTGCGACTTAAACCCTTTCAGGAATAGTAACTGCCGTAGAAGGCAGGTTTGTAAGCTTTTCAACCAACTTTCAAAGAAGGAGGTGGATATATTTTTCTTTTTTTTTTCTTTATTATATGAACTGTGTCTAATCCATACTATTATTAGATACTAGCTGTCCGGGTGAACTTCGTGTCACTTTAAAACCTTCCCTGGACTTTTACGAATATTTTAAGACTAAAATTAGCCCAATCCGTTCAGCCATTATCGAGATATAGCGTTACTAACACACTTGGAAATGCATTTTTATATATATAGATAAATGCGAAAGTGTGTCTGTCTGTCTTTTTTTTTATGAAATAAGGGGGCAAACGAGCAAACGGGTCACCTGATGGAAAGCAACTTCCGTCGCCCATGGACACTCGCAGCATCAGAAGAGCTGCAAGTGCGTTGCCGGCCTATTAAGAGGGAATAGGGTAATAGGGGAGGGTAGGGAAGGGAAGGGAATAGTTGAGGGTAGGGAAGGGAATAGGGTAGGGGTTAGGGGATTGGGCCTCCGGTAAACTCACTCACTCGGCGAAACACAGCGCAAGCGCTGTTTCACGCCAGTTTTCTGTGAGAACGTGTTTGTTTGTTGCCTCTTCATACTTAAACCAAGCGATTTTGATGGTATGGAGATTCTTTGAGTCCCGGGAAAGGGGATAGGATACTTTTTATCCCGATAAACGAATTTTGGCGCAAAGGAGTTGCGAACGTCATTTAGTTGTTTACACTTCGGCGCATCTAAGCACATTTCATCAAGACCCCTAAAGTCTCCCCTACCAGGTACTTTAGGCAAGACGTTTTCTTTATCACTTCTTTATAGAATCACTGATCAAAATGTATGAAATTGACGTAAGCGTTCGATAAAATCAAGTCGACATTCGACTTGATTTCATCGAACGCTTAAATGACAATGCTATGTCAATTCCATACATTTTCTTTATCACTTCTTTAAATAAAGAAGTGATAAAGAAAACGTTTTGGTCAAAGGGCCGGGTAACGAAACCGTAACGAAACCGAAGCCGACACTCGATCGCCATTAAAAAGGAATCGAACCAATTACCCCCGTCTTCGGACGTGTGGTAATTGCTGCGGTGGGCTTAATTACTCTCACCCTCCTTCCCTCTTTCTTTCTCTCCGTTTTACCACAATTTGTGAACTCTAAATTGAGGGTATTGATTAATATATTAAGAGCTTTGATTGTCTGATTTTTTTTTTAATGAAATAAGGGGGCAAACGAGCAAACGGGTCATCTGATGGAAAGCAACTTCCGTCGCCCATGGACACTCGCAGCATCAGAAGAGCTGCAAGTGCGTTGCCGGCCTTTTAAGAGGGAATAGGGTAATAGGGGAGGGTAGGGAAGGGACGGGAATAGTTGAGGGTAGGGAAGGGAATAGGGTAGGGGTTAGAGGATTGGGCCTCCGGTAAACTCACTCACTCGGCGAAACACAGCGCAAGCGCTGTTTCACGCCGGTTTTCTGTGAGAACGTGGTATTTATCCGGTCGAGCCGGCCCATTCGTGCCGAAGCATGGCTCTCCCACGTTAAAATGATTGATCAGATGTTGCCTTTAAATTCGTGAGCGCAATGGAAATCCCGCGGGAACGGTAATTTTCCTTTCATTAGACTTTTAGCTGCGATATTAAGATAATTATGAGTTCATTTTCGTGATCGACTATACCGGATTATATTAACTATTCCCTTAAATGTATGCTCTGAAACTACTAAGCAAAATCCGATAAAATTAATTACAGACATAGAGCAGAGCACGGTAAGTTACGCACGTTTATTTTTTATATAAAATTACTTAAGTATTGGTATGATACCTATACGTGAGACAAAAAATAAGTTTTTTAAGTTATCCAAAGTAGCAGAAGCTTAGCGTCTGAAAACTTCATAAGACTTTGAGACTTAAATGACACAAGCGAAGTCCTTGAGTTGTTGCGCTGCGGGGTTTTGAATACAATCATATTTCACTGTGAAATTATAACTTAGGTACCTACTTTGTTTTAGAGTGAATTAATTAGTATGTAAATAATAATTAGTAGAATAACTTGAGAGTTTCCTTGTTCTTTGTTTCCTCCAAGGAAATTATATGTTACTAAACTCTGAGCTTCTCACATAATTCAGTGAAAAACAGATCTGAAAATAGAAGTATACGCTAACAAAATTGAACTGAAAATCGATTGCAACTGATTTCAAAACTTCCTTTTTTATAGGTTTAATTTTTAGCGCTATTCATCCAGATATTAAACATTGCTTTGAAAACGCTCGTGATAATCGAGGCGAAAAAAAAACCTTTAACAGAACCTAGACCAAAGTAGAAAAATACCCCCATAAAAGTCACATCAACATTCTGCAATAATTTGAATAGCAACAAATTAGCGAGTAGAGTGACCATGGCGGCGGACGAGGCGGGAGGAGACGGGACGGGCCCCGACGCGCGGATCCCATGATTTATCGCCGCATGAATCATCCGGACATCGGGATTCATTACCGTTTAGTGATTTCAACAGACGTTCATCACGTCACAATAACGTCCGAAGTAATCTCATTACTAGTTGTTGCGTATATTTTTCGTCTTCTGTAATTCGTATTGTAACTTTTAGCGTTTATAATATTATAAGCTAGTAATATTATCTTGAATTGGATTAATAGTAATATTATATACCTATATCGTGAATTAGATATAGGAAACATCTACGCTATATTAAAATATAAAACTTTACTACCTACAAACTCAATAATTTCAATTCTAAATGTAAGGAGCAAAAAGTTTTGAGCAACAATACAAGCGTTTCATTTATTTAATGCAGAAATATCTATAATAGCTGAAGGTGTCATAGCTGCTGGTATCCGAAGTTTTCGGCTAAAGGACTTTAGTAAACTTTACACCGTAACCATCCTGTATACAGTTAATGCACAAACCAATAATAGCTTACTAAGGTGACCACAGGGAGAGTCGGTATTGGGACGGTCCCGATACCGAATAATCCCGATATTCCCGCCAAAGCAGATTCCTTGATTTATGTCCGCCGTGAATCATCTGGGACAGGCATTCATTATCATTTAGCGATTTTAACAGACGTTTATCATTGCTGCGGCCCTAATAATTCCGAGATTGAGGCTGACGTATGACGAAATATATTTATCGTTGTATTTACAGACAATGAAACGAATTGTCATGGGAATATCCATTACAGTGATTAATTTTCTGTATTTTTCTCATGACAAAGTAATGAGTAAGTATTCAGAATTATTTAATGTAATAAAATTAATTACTTAATCTTAATATAGTCCCATTTGATCCGAATTCCGAAGTCCATTAGCTAGATTGGGCATATCAGAACATAAGGAACCTATCCTAACACAATTTTTAACGATATGCAAACTACAAAATGACGCAGGACTTATATGGCAACAAATATGTTGTCGCAATGTCGCAAATTAAAAACTATTAAGGGAATCATAATGGCGACAATTTAAGGAGATCATCGCGCGTATTGCATTACGTGTAACGTCGTAATATTTATCACAGCGGGGTTCTCCGCCTCGTGAGAGTTAACAGAACCAGCTCCCGCCTATTTCTGTCCTGTCATTTGATACCTTTATGTTCCTAGATGTGATTAGCAAATGCGAACATGTGATTTCATTTTACTTTTCTATTTCGTTTCGTTTCATATCAGAGAGAACTCATTTTATATCTTGTTATAAACGCGATGCAACAAATCCACCGTACTAGTTGTAAGTTACGTAGGTAGTTTTTTTTTTCTTATTTCCTTAAAATGAAAAAAAAAACTCATTGTTAGAAAATAAAGAAAAAAACCTTGTAAAACTTATTGAACATTCTTTTTTCAACAAAAACTCGCTCCACATTCACCGGATAAAATAAAAATCATACGCACTGCACAAATATTGTGTTTCTAGTCAGCAACCCGTCTCGGACTTACCTGTAAACAAAAAGTTACATATTTTTAATCCATATATAGAGGGTTCTCACAGTCGCTACATTTTAATACAATCCTATTTGCGGTGGAATTTATATTGTCCGGAATAATTGGGATTGATATTGTGTTACAGAAATGGTGTTGGACAAAACGAGGATATCGGTCAGGAGGCCTTTATTATGTTAAACTAGTTGTCCTGGCTGATATTTATTTTCTTCGCTTCTGAAACTTTTTTCTTTTAAAAGGAAAATATCTAGAGTCAAAGCATCGTAAAGCAAAATAGACACAAGGATAATTCCTAACAGCCTACTAAATCAGATAGATTACAGCATTTTTATCTTTTTTTATCTATGGACGCTTCACACCACGTCAGTCTGGCCCCGTGCTAAGTACCTGAAGGACATGTGTTACAGGTACCAGACAACGGAAATATATTTAATACTTTTATACTATAGATATAAAAGTATTAACCTCGGAAATAATATTTAAGATTTTTATTATATGATACACATATTTAATACACATCCATGACCCAGGAACTTTGAAAACTTTTTTGTTCCGTCGGCGGGATTCGATCCCACGATCCCCGGCTTGAGCTACCAACAGCCCACCAACTGAGCCACAGAGGTGGTCAAAATTGTGGGATGTGACACCTAAACCTGCTCTAAAGCAAGTAGGTCGTCAATATAAAAATAAACACCAAAAATATCTCAAAAAAATTGTTTTTTTTATTTCATAAAAGCGTGTCGAGGCAGAAAGTTCGCAGCAGCTGACAGCGAGTGCCCGACCATGCGGACTGCCTAAATGTTATGGAACTCCAAATTATCAATATGGCCGACACATTCGCCATTTGAGAGAATTCTCGCACCTCTATATTATAGCGGATTATTTTATTACAACTAAATGATGTTGGGAAAGGCATAGCAGCTTAGATTACCACACGCAATGCTTAGTCTACACTTCACAATACAAAGTCTTAGGTCCTTTGAAGATGAACCTAGATATAGTATGAAACATTTTATAACAATATTATGTACTACACAATATACACCAGCATTAAATGTCTTCGTTAGCATAGAGATTCGTTTTACGTTTATCGCGCGGAATGTTTTTTTTTTATGAAATAAGGGGGCAAACGAGCAAACGGGTCACCTGATGGAAAGCAATTTTCGTCGCCCATGGACACTCGCAGCATCAGAAGAGCTGCAGGTCGGCCTTTTAAGAGGTAATAGGGGAGGGTAGGGATGGGAAGGGAAGGGAAAAGGGGAGGATAGGGGAGGGAATTGGGCCTCCGGTAGACTCACTCACTCGGCGAAACACAGCGTAAGCGCTGTTTTACGCCGGTTTTCTGTGAGAACGTGGTATTTCTCTGGTCGAGCCGGCCCATTCGTGCCGAAGCATGGCTCTCCCACGTTTACGTTTTACCAGGATAAAAACTGTTCTATATCCTTTGCCAAGGCTCAAAGTATCCGATAGTCATCTAAATTGGTTTAGCAGATTGAACGTAACGAGTCAAACAGGCAAAAAAAGCATAACAATAATATTTTAATCCGCATAATAAGTACACTCACTATTTTCGATGATTTTTAAATGATCATTATCAACAATCACCAGTGACCCGCCAACGATAATGGCCGGCGGATTAACGAAGCCTCGGAAATGATAAAGTCGTAATGAGACCACATTTATACAGGAATGAATATGCACAGCGAAAACTGGACCCATATCTGTTAAATGTTAACGCAGAATTAATACAGCTTCGTTATTATTTCGATTTAGTCATAACTCATAACTGGACGATGTTAAGCATTCGTGTACTAACCCACAAACATTACGTATTGAGTTATCAATGCAGTTATGTTCTTTAGATGATTTAGAACAAGACTGCATTCAAAATTTGACAACAAAAAAAACTCATACACAACAACATAAAATGGCAAACTAACGTCGAACGCGTTCTGATTGGTAAAAACGTGAAAAATCGTTTAACGTGTGTTTCTCCTAGAATATGATGAAACTATATTTTGTTGTTTATCAGGTAAAGGACTATATCTAATAAGGAACGGAGCTGAAATAACTCTGCGGTATAATATAATAGGTAACATAAAATTTTTGTGTATTTGAAAATTTCTCACAAAATTCTTGTTTTTTAATTTTTTTAATGTTTTTAGCCAAACTTGTCTACAACCTTCTTAATATGTTTATCACGTAATTTTAAAAGTATACACAGTCTCTCTCTCATGTATCGTTAATTACTGTTTTATAAGCCTGAGCCAGTTCGTTAACTCCCAGCTGGAGTGTAGAGCTATGACGAGCTATTTCTGACAAACTACAATCGGAAACGTCTTCAATAGTTTTGCTCATTACACCGCTGGCAGGCGTCCACGAGTTATGGATTTTACGGACATCGTTACGAATATTCACTCTACTGTCTGTCTAACGGCCAAATTTTCAACGGGTCGTAAAGTTATGGGCCTAAATATTTGGTCATTGATTGACATATTAATAAAAATAAGATTTTCAAATCTTTGGGCAAATGACTTTTTATAGTTAAGTGCAAATTTTCTCCTTCTTTCTTTTCTTTCTCATTAGAACAAGGAATTCAAATAGGAGTGGGAAGGCGAAGAAAATGAAGAGTTTGACCCCACAATAGTATATAGTAGGACGATATTTTTAAACTCCTCTTTAGGTAATAGGGATTATTATTACCTAAAGCGGAAAACTTACTTGTATAATCGCCGGATTTTAGAGGTTTGTACTGCAAAAATAAACAAATATGACATAGCTTGTACAGTTGAAATCGATATATTTCGATTATTGTAATTTAAAACGCGGACAAGCCGTGCCAACTAGTGGCGCTCGTAATTTACTCGGTTTACATAATTTTCATTAGCGCCCTACACGTGTTTGCTGTTCACAACGCATAACATATTGCTATGACAATTTATGAACACTAAATATTGCTGCCAAATTCGTGAATGAGAACACCGCTTTCCGACCGGGGAAAAAATTATGGCTGCCCTCACATTAAAAGTCGCGCGGCTAAGGCAGGTTCTATAGTCTGGCATAAAAGTGAAGAAATTTAAAAGTGGCAACATCGTAGCGTCATCTCTTTTTTCTTAGATAGATTTAGAAGCCACTTTTTAATTTCTTCACTTTTATGCCAGACTATAATATTATATTGTTCAAGTTGCATTCTTTACTTAATTTCGACGTATGTATGTGAATAAGTATGGCGACTAAGTTATTCCGCGGGGCTTGTATTCGCCATTTATGCAAATTTTGCAAAAAAAAAAGTCTTTATTGTTCTCCCCTCTTTGGGTATCACGTACAGGATTCTGGAAAACCTGAAACTTTGTCAGAAAATACGGAACAGAGAATAAAATACGACCCAAAAACGGGGTGAAATCCCAAAAGTTGGTTAAAAACAAACGAGTGAATAAATATCTGGTTGATATACAGAGTTGAACGAGTTCGATATTACCAATTTGCATAATTTCATCTCCGTAAGCCCTTAATTTATCTTTGACCCTACATTTTTAAAGTCTCTTTCGGTTTCGTTGACATTTTCTAGGGGCTTGTTTATAAAATTACTGCTACGAAAAGTTGCAATTAATATGTACTTTACATACTTTTCGTAGTATATCCAAAATTGAAGACTCATCATATTAAAAAACTAACTAGCTCTTAGCAAATAGCTTTGATTTTCTCAATAGCCTTAAGGTGCCGGTTGGCAGCGGGCGACATAAAGCAACCGCAGATGACGTGTCGCAGCGACACTACTGGTCTGTATGTATTTCTATGAAATACCCCTCGCAGCTAGCGACACGAAGCTAGCGACACTTATTCATACACCAGGCCATTTAGCCGAAACTTTTTCGTTTTCGCTTCGTTATAGAATCGCCGATCAAAATGTATGGAATTGACATAAGACGAGTCGAACGTCAACGTCATATTAACGAACGCTTATGTCAATTCCATACATTTTCATCGGCAATTCTATAACAAAGCGAAAATAAAAATATTTTGGCTCATCCCCCAGTAGTGTCACTACGACACGTCATCTGCTGCAACTCATGTAGCCGGCTTCCAACTTGTACTTTTAGGCTAAGGTTTTTGAAAAATGGTTTTTCAGTGGATACCTGAATAAGACGAACATGTGTGCGAAATCTCAAGATTCTAGTTCCTGTGTTCAGAATTTGAACTCTTCTGATGTTGCGAGTATCCATGGGCGACGGTAGTTGCTTTCCATCAGGTGACCCGTTTGCTCGTTTGCCCCTAATTTTATAAAAAACTAGCTGCTTCAGTGAACTTAGCCCAATCCGTTCAGCCGTTTTCAAGTTTTAGCGTTACTAACACAATTGAAAATCGAATCAAAATCTCAAGATTCTAGTTCCAGTGTTCAGAATTTGAACTCTTCTGATGTTGCGAGTGTCCATGGGCGACGGTAGTTGTTTTCCATCAGGTGACCCGTTTGCTCGCTTGCCCCTAATTTTATAAAAAACTAGCTGCTTCGGTGTACATCGTGTCACTTTAAAACCTTCCCTGGACTTTTACGAATATTTTAAGACTAAAATTAGCCCAATCCGTTCAGCCGTTTTCGAGTTTTAGCGTTACTAACACAATTGAAAATCCATTTTTATATATATAGATAGGTATAAGAATATTAACAAAAAGATAAATATGTTGGGCTATATCTAGGGACAAATAAGTCCCAAAATTCGTGAAACAGATTAATTTATAACATAACCTGTCGTAATTGAAATAAGGCCTAAAAAAGTTGAAATTATTTTTTTGCCCGCGCTGAGGGTGTAATATATTGTGTGAAGTGCGGCCAATTTGACATTGTGTTGTGTATGGCTTAAAATGGTTGAGAAATTTTCAACCCTTCGGGAGATGGTTTAATAAAACATTCAAATGTAAAATTTTAATAGAAATATGAGAAACCGTACTGAAGTAAGCCAAACATATTATTTTGCTTATCAAAATATTTTACTTAACACAATCGACAACAGCTTGGGACGAAATGAATAATACTTATGACCCGACCAAATAAGGAAGACCCGCCTGTGAATTTCTCTGATAGTACATTTCTCTAAAAATATGTACTCGTGACTTTACAGTGTACTATTCCCTGTACTGGCATTATCATGACGTCAGATAGCCCGACTGAGTTACACGCGCATATAACAGCACTGTCATCGACCACATTACGAACAGTATAAGGTCGAAATTCGTTTGTAGTATACCCTGATCGTAAGTCTCACACAATCTGGTCGGATAAACCTGTCAGTTACCGTCCGTCATCTCAATAAGCGGATTAGATACAGTAAATAATTATCGTCCTACCCGCATCGGAGATCCCATATGGGAAATGTTTAACATCAACATCTTGCTAAAATATTGTCAAAATATTTCGATGATGGCAACATTTTCATGATAAAAAGTTTGGGAAAATAGCACTCATAAATTAGTAAAAGACTAATTACTTAACATAAAAAAATCCAGTTAAAAATAACATAAATATGCTGAAAATATTCATTTACGTTGATGGTCGGCGCTTAATAACTAACATCAACAATCAATACCAATTAAATTGAGATTTATAGACGTTATCGCTTAAAAGGGACTATATATATTTTAACCGAAATCAATATTTACGTATAAATCATAATTAAAAAGACATTAAGACTCGACCTCACGAGAAGTATTACACCACAACCGGACCGATCACTTTCTGTTTCTGATCAGGCAATTTCCAATAAGCTGGGTAAGCGTAAATCGAAACGTAACGTTGGGTTCCGTAGCGTAAGCGCATCACTAAAATAGGTGTACATGAGGAACACCGAATGGTTCCCTCCATTATCCATAAAAGACCGGCGAATCGGGCGCCGAATTCCAGATATCTTGGACTAGACAAGACAAGACTAGGACAAGACAATTCAGTATCACGTCGCACGCACGGATTACTTGATTGTAATAACTCAATAAAATTATATTATGTGGGTCACTGGGCCTAACCGCTGAAAAAGAAACTGAGAACTGGCCTACTTTGATGTACACCTACGACAAAAGGATACCCTCAAATTAGTACATGCTGTTCAGGCAAGCGTGCTAGAAAAAGCTACATAGTATGTACTCTAAAATCAAAACCCTTCTGGCACAGTCAGGTAAAAACTACAATAGTCACATTGGCTTAAAGGATTTGCTATCCGACGAAGGATCTCAGGAGCAATATTGGAGCATGCTTGCACAATTTTTAAGGTCGAGACATGTCAAGGTCAACATGATATTATACCAAAAAAGGCATAACACACGCAAGTATATTTTACACACGTTGAACGTTGGACCGCTAGAGAGTACAACCAGATGATCCACGCGGCTTCGCCCACGTAAGGAATTTCGCGGAAACCCTACAAATACCGTGAAAACCTTCAACGTGGTCTGCTCTATATCTGTGCCTAATTACCCAAAAATCGCTCCTATACTTCGGGAGGTTAGCGCGTTCAAACAAACTCTTCAGCTATATAGCACACACACACACACACACACGTTGTGACGTGGGAGAGCCATGCTTCGGCACGAATAGGCCGGCTCGACCGGAGAAATACCACGTTCTAACAGAAAACCGGCGTGAAACAGCGCTTGCGCTGTGTTTCGCCGAGTGAGTGAGTTTACCGGAGGCCCAATCCCCTACCCTATTCCCTTCCCTACCCTCACATATTCCCTTCCCTTCCCATCCCTACCCTCCCTCATTACCCTATTCCCTCTTAAAAGGCCGGCAACGCACCTGCAGCTCTTCTGATGCTGCGAGTGTCTATGGGCGACGGAAGTTGCTTTCCATCAGGTGACCCGTTTGCCCGTTTGTCCCCTTATTTCATAAAAAAAAAAAACACACACACACAAAGACACGTCTTAGTTATTATTGAATTCTATTTGTCTTTTCTCTATGTTTATATTCTTTTGTATGTACCCTTAAGAATTTTAGTCAACCCCTACAACACAAGTGTTCTTAGTGTAGGGGTTGCGCATTTTAATTTGTAAACCTTGGTGCTATGATAATATTTGTGTTCATATCTAAATTTGTATAAATTAATAAGAGACAATAAAGTTTATTTATTTACTTTATAGTATAGATTTCGTTTGGCGTATTTGTAAGTCCAGCGTGATAACCTCATAAACGATACATCTGTTATTTCGATCACATGTTTATTGAGATAGCGTTTGGCAGCTCCGGGCGCCAACAGATTGGATTTCGATTATGTTTATATGAATACACATTCATCATAAATAAATAAACCATAACTATATCAAAGCCTCGTAGATTGAAGGAAAAACTATCTAAGTTTAGGGTTTCGCTCAAGACTTGAAGACATAAAACGAAGATAAATAAGCTCGATAAAGAATACTTAGGCCTGATATGTTGGCAAAGTGATCGGATTTTGATACTGTTTAAGCACAGCTTTTCCAAATTTCAAATTTGATAAAATTAACTTAAGCTACTTTCCGAAAATTGCAGTTTTCTCGCGAACACCTTAAAAAGTTACTCATGGGCGCTGGCAAAGAAAATAAATATTACCGAGGTTTTACTGGGTCTCTAATGTTAAATTTAATATAGTATGTTCCACTATAATGATGTATTTAATTTGTATGACGACGACCCACTGACACACAATCATGGTGCGGCATCAACGAAACTGACACAATCCAAGGACGAGAGAAATGATTTGTCGCGGACCGCGGTTCGTCACGCGCGGCGCACACTGGCGTGAAAAGTGTTTACCCGACTGTGTCATAAGGAGGGTTCCGTTATGTCTTTTAATGATGTATGTATGATTATTTTGGTTCGCTTTAGCAGTAAAATACAACGCAGCAAAGTGTAGGCAGATCATCTGTGCGAAAGAAAGTAGAATCAGGCGCACAGTATAATATGGATATTATTAATTTTCCCCACCTACGCCGCGCCACTCTTCGCCACGAATTAAAAATGTTCACCCAATCCAACCCACACCTAACGCAAAAAATATATACATACGAATATAATAACCTCCTCCTTTTTGGAAGTCGGTTAACCTGATCCAGCCCACTGTGCGTCCCATATTATGTCAAGCGCGCACGTCGTCTACGTGCGCGTGCGCGCTGGGCAGTCGCGTCATGCGCGTAACGACTATAACGGCACATTACGCGCGGCTATTTACAAACGAATTGACAACGAATTTCCCATGTTTACATTAAATTATAAATGATTGTTGTCATAATATACGTACACAAGTTTAGCCGGCCTGGAGACGATCAATTTTATTGCGCAATATCACACACAATATTTATTAAACAACTTATTTGACAACAAGATTGAAAGGCGGGCGCGTTTAATACTAACCTTAGAAGGTCAATAATATTGAACAAAGGGTGATATTGCACAATAAAATTGATCGTCTAGGGCCCCGCTTAAGACCCCCAAAATGTAAAAGGAGAAGTACAACCCGACTACGTAGGTATACAAAAGCTCTTAACTCTTCAACAACGGATCTTTACTTTTGGCATTACAAATTCGTCAAAACATACAAAGACACATCCAAAAACATACATCATACATTTGGCACAATATAATTATAAGCAGTAGGCAGTAGCCTCTAAGTTGCCTTTAAATCACGCCCAGCTTATTGATCGACATTCAAATTTAAAATATTCCTTTGTTTTCTAAAAATAAAATAATGAGGCAATAAAAATAATTAAAATGTTATGTTCGCAGTTGACCTTGCCGATCCACGTGAGTACATTGTTTATATAACAAATCGTTAATATAATTGTAAAATTATACTTGAGTATATTTTGTAATTTATTTTCTATTATAGCCCTCTGCGGTTCCCATAGTTCTTTTGTTTGAAAAGAGCTAAAGTGCATTTTCAGGAATAATAATCGAGAGTTCATGATTATAAAGGCAAATAATAATTCATTTCCATTATTATAATAATTCAGAAGCTGATGAACAATTATTCGAATGTAATGATTTTTTTAATAACAATAATTTGGTGTGTGAACTGTGGACTTGTAGAATAAATTTATACATTGAAAAATTAAATGTTTGTTAATAAAAATAATATAATACTATAATAGGTGTAAATTATAATATCAACCAAGTCCTGGCTGTATAGAGTTTCAAAACATTGTCTTTGCAATATAAACCTTGAACTATTTCAACACAAAGAAGTGACCGATGACATTAGAAGCGGTTGTTCCACATAATTAAAAATAAATGTGTGTGTATTGTTGTTAACCCAAGACCGGCAGACATTCGACCAACTGAACGCCGAACTTCGATATAAAGATTACAGTACATGACGATAATTTTGGTTGACTAGTTCCCAACATCAAAATGTGAGATTCAGAATATTTCTCACATTACTATGAAAACATTTGGAATCTACTACTATTTTAATTAAAGACAAACGAACAAGAGTTTAAGAATCGCCTCTAGATCAAACTACATAATAAAAACAACAAAATATTGACTATCAGCATAACATATGAAAGCTTGACCGCGGAGCTATAGGCAATCGAAATACAAAACTCAATAAACATGAACACGACAGAACTACCACTCGCAACCATTATTTAACATAATATATCTCACGCATTGTTCGTCTCTGGTGTGTTGCCAACGTACACTCTATTATTAAAGATATCGAGAGTTTAATTAATACCAGCGATAAAAACGTTGTTTTTCAATTACAAACTAGCATAAATCGGGGGTTTGGAGTTTAATGAGATTTGCCATTAGTTTGATTGCTTGTTTTAAAAGTTTCAACTAATTAAAGTATTTTCGTCTTCACTCTCAAGTATTTCAATTTTTTCTGTTCAGCTGTGATTATTTTATTTGCGAATGATTTTTCATTTTAAAAGTGCATAAGTTTTTCCTTCTTGTTTACATTTTAAAGTTACGATCGATTTTTATCAACAATGACTAAAGCTAAGAAATTAAAGTTCATTGTCAGTATTCATCATGTCTTTATCTTGAAATTAGCCATAGCATAACACGATTGGTCAACTTTTATAACACAGAAAAAATTAATCAAAAATACCTCTATAAAACAGAGATTCTAATTTTGCCAACAGAGAAGAGTGATTTAAGCTTCCAAATTTTTTTATCAGAAATATATTTATGGTTTTTGAATTACGCGACAAAAACCATTTTGTCTCTTACGCCCTTTCCATTTCTTCTTTTCCGCCGAGGCCGGTCCGGCCTCTCATAGAAAAAAAGCGATCTAAAACATATCCAAAACGATTTTTCACTTTAACGTGGCATCACCTTAAAGTGGGCGGTAGATAAAATAAGTTTGGGAACCTCTGGTCTATATAGTCTCTTGTACTGTAACAATTTGGCTACAGAGATTTTGATGAACTAAGTTTGCGAAGCTAATTTCGGATAAGTTGTTCAAGTAAAATAGTTTAAGACCCAGTTAACTAGAAACACTCTCGTAAACCGTTTGTGTACGAGCAATCTTTGGAGGGCTCCTCGACTACGGAAGTCTCTTGAATTACGTGTTCCGGTAAATCGTTAACTGAAACTGGAACTTCGAAGTTTGTCCCTTATTTAAGAAGGTATATATTTTTCCATTTTTTGGCCATATTCCATAATCATACTTTTGTTGCAATAAATAAACATTTTCTTGGTGAAGCAAAAGTGAAGTAACGCACACTCCAATAAGTCGCATCATAAATCAATCACAAAATCAACACTTCAATCACCAGCGAAATAGAAATAACAAAAATAGTCAATCCATCAATAAAAACCGAATAGAAATAAATCGTAAAAACGATGGACGCGGACGCCATTACGAAACAGTGCACTGAAATACGCGAGATTTGTCGGACAAAGCGCATACGCGTCTATTTGCGTACGTCACAACTGTCCGATCTCCGGATGAACGAGGCCACACGGATTATGAATAGCCCACAAAAGATATCGAAATGTTACGTTTGGAATTCTCGAATTGAGCTAATGAAATTGAGGTAGCTCGAGTTGTGTAGTTTATTATCAAACTAGCTTTTGCCCGCGGCTTCGCTCGCGTGTAATTAGTTAATAATATGAAGTTAGTCCGTTGAAGAAAAAAGTTTGATACAAAATATGACCCCCACTTTGGTCCCCTTAGAGGGGTGAGGGGGGAAAAATTTATACACCAGATGATATGTTGGAAGAAGATTAATATATCTGCGAAAACCATATTCAAATCGGATCAGTAGCTTTCATGTTAAAAAAAAAGTTTGATACAATATCTGACCCCCTCTTCGGCCCCCATAAAGGGGTGGGGGAAAAAATTTTATACACCAGATGTTAAATTGGAAAAAACAGTTAATAATATGAAGTTAGTCCATTGAAGAAAAAAGTTTGATACAAAATTTGACCCCCACTTTGGTCCCCTTAGAGGGGTGAGAGGGGAAAAATTTATACACCAGATGTTAAGTTGGAAGAAGATAAATATATCTGCGAAAACCGTATTCAAATCGGATCAGTAGTTTTCGTGTTAAAAAAAAAAGTTTGGTACAAAATCTTACCCCCTATTTTGACCCCTAAGAGAGGTGGGGGGAAAAATTTTGTACACCAGATGTTAAGTTGGAAGAAGACAAATATATCTGCGAAAACCGCATTCAAATCGGTTCAGTAGTTTTCGTGTGATGCTGGAACAAACATACAGACAGACAGACAGACAAAAAACTAACCACAGTTTTGGCTTCTATAGCGATGTAGTAACAGCCCCCGCTTATTATTTTTTGGATATCTTTAATGTACAGAATTGTTATTTCTACAGTTTTATTATATGTATAGATGTATTATGACTTATGAAAATAAAATTGGGATATCATAATAATATTATATTATGTAGATAAATTAAATTAGTACATAGGTATTGTAATAGAGTTTTTTAGAGATTGTATTGGTAATAAAAATATACTCTCTTACTACATGTCTTCAAAAGTTTACATATTTTATGTAGTGATTATTATTATAGTATTAACAGCATAGCCCCGAAGATAATATGGATAAGAAACAGTAATAAAAATAACAAAAATGAAATAAGACCCGTCAGTGTCTTATAAATTTTAGGTGAATCGTTCTTCTAGTTTCAAGTGCATTGGCAGTAGACTCCTATAAATTACAATCGATAACAGATAATCCGGACGAAAGGAGATCTAGAGACGATGAATATCCATTGCCAAGAAAACAATAGGAACACTGAAGATGATCTAGTGACACCGCTGAACACGATTATAGTAACACTTGGCAGAGGCACCGACATCAACGCAGGCGATAAAATAGTTTGTTGAACTAACAATCGAGGCAGCTTTGAATAAATATATTGTAATGGTTATTGAAAACTATAGGAATGATAAGGGTTCTAACGCAGATTACTTTGACGTAGGAATACTAATAATGTAGAAGAAGATAAAAAAAAACGCTCCATGAAGTGATTGGCTTTCCAATCTCACTTTTTCTATGCCATTTAAATCAAATTTAAAATTAAAGCTACTATTGCAAAATAATTTATAACATAACAGTGAAGTTAACAAAAAACGCACCATCATTTATTTATTTCCCAATATGACTTTTTCTCGTTCAACATTTTTAAGCCTGTTGAAAACTCTCTTCAACTCCGTAACACACGAACCCAAAACTAAAACCCTTATCGAGAAAACGAGCCTCGTTTTTTCGAAACTCAATTCACTTCTCCACAACGCCGAGATTTCCACCATTCAATAATATTAAAGCTAATCTCAGATCTATCCGAAAACACTTGTAAGTGGATGAAGATTGAAATTCTTTTCTTTTATGGCCACAGATATTCAGAAGATGAGATTCACTCAAAAACATGCACACGATTTGTGTAGGCTAAAAAGCGGATTATTATAAACAATTTTATAGCCTAGCTATATTTTTGTTAGCATTTTCATTTTTATTAGTGTTTGGTTATTTCATGATTTACAGTGCAACAGAAACATAAATATCAGCATAAATTCCATCAAGTTTCAAATTGAAACGTATAACACAATACTGGGAATCGGCTTTAACTAAGTTTATTCACTAATCAATGACATGGCCAGTATAAAATTCTCTTTTACTATTTGCAATTTACTTTCTGCAAAGTCTATTACCCACTTCTAGTCGGTCTTCATGATCCATGGACACAATGCATCTTATTGAGAGTTCCATCTTGTACAATATCTAATGAATAACATCAATTTATAAAAATTAAAGCCATAACTCGGAGCTATCTAGTTACGTGTAACACAATACGTCATTCATTATCAGGTCTTCACATAGCTGCCAGCAATAAACTTGTCGTTTCATAAACATGTTAGTTAATAACTATAAGTGTTATAACTTATTTACTTACTTTTAAACAAATGACTTCTAAAATAAACTCTATAAACTCGGGGCTACCCCGGGCACTTAGATATCTTTACATCATTTTGAAATGTATTTCTTGCAAAAAAAATCTATAAAATACACTCGTTTTAATCAAATGAAAACAATGAGTTTTAGCTTTTAAGCTATAATGAAATATATTGTTAATTTCGAGTTTTTTTCAATTTAATTTTACTCAATGGCTTCTCTCAAAGCGGTATCCTACCGCGGCTCGGATAATTTAATCTAAAGAATTGCCTCGGATTATACAAGATTAAACTTTATAACACAACTTTAAACAATACGAATTTGGCTTCTCTTTGAAAGGATTATAAATAAATCTCAATTCATAACGTTGCTAAGAAATTGAGGCATTTAAACGAAAATGTCTAGCACTTAATTTTCTTACTTTGTTGAATCATAAAAAGGGATGATTGGGACAATAATGGTTCAACCATGGTTACAATTGAAACTTTGACACAAGTAGCATTTTACAATCAAGTCATAATAGACGATAAAAGAAATAGAGTGATAAATGTGGGTGGGAATGTTTTGGTAATGCGACATTCGAGACAAATTTATTCAATTTCGCCACTTTCAGGGCGCACCGGAACGCCGGATCGGAAATTAAGCCCGACCTAAGAACGGCTGCGGATGATTTCCGACTCGTCAAATAAAATTTGTGTCGCGCTGATGTGTGTATTTCTGTAATGTTAAGTGAAATATTAGTTAAAGACGCTACTGGTGCAGCTACAATATGTCGAATAATATGGAAACAAACAACTATTTAAACAGTAAGTCAAGTTAACATTATGATTGTAAATATGACTTATAATTATGAATGAAATATAAAAGTGCACTAAAAGTTTATAATAATTGGAGGTATCAATTTATTAAAAGATACTTGTCTGAGCTCCCACAATCTATCACTCTGACATATTACACTCTAATATAAATGAAGTAAACGATAAATATACATAGGCATATCAAGTTTATCGAACGCTCGTAAAAGGCGTATCAAGTAATAAAAGCAGTAATAGTTCCAGTTCATATTGACACGTTGTAATGGCCGCCTCGCGTGTTGCCGGCTAAATTATGTATCGAAGACGAAACGTTGCTGCTATTATAAATTCAATATTACATTAAAACTGTGTCGTAATGCCACCAATGTTAATACCTACAATTACGTTCGACCTTAATACGATAAATTAAAAATTATATAATGCACTTAATATTGTAGGTCCCGACCACTCCGTTGGTCTGTTGTAACTGAGGTTGTAACGAATACTTTAGGTAATTACTGGTTTAACATTGACCTTCTTAAACGAATATACAACGACGCAATCCACATTACACACGACACGCTCGATGCTGAAAAGCGCAAAATATCCCGGAGAGATTCAAAAATGAAAAATACACGCCAAGATACATAATGTAAAATGCAGGGGAACAATAAAGAGTCTTATCATCAACGTCACTGCGCCACTGACCCAAATAGTGGGGACACTGGAGCAAATGGCCACGATTTTCATCAAAACAAAGTACCAGCTGAATTTCTTAATGTACGTCTTACAACATTACGCGCTCGAGAGGGAAACTCCGAGATGGTATCTTAATGGGGACATAATATTAGAGGTATGACGACTATAAAACACTAACAGCTGATGATTTTATCTTCTGTAACTGCGCTGCGGTTAAAGTTCACAATTTCTTAGTAGAAAAAATAGTTTAAAATCACAAGTATAATAATCATTTAACAAAAAAGTTGGTTGTAAAGATAATTATGAAAATGCATTAAGTACAAAAAAAAACAAAAAATATATTATATCGATTAAGAACTGCTTTAAAAATTAGACAATTTACTAACGTCGAATTAATATAATATTAACGGAGAGACTCAGCGACACCTTAAATTAAAATATAATATCTGGAACATTTGATTTTGAATGAAAATGCTCGCAGCAAAACGTGCCAGCACAATTATGCAATGAGAACGTACGTAAAATAACGATGTGAAGTATTTTTTCACTCGATTCGGTATGATTTTTACTTATAATAATTAATACTAGTTAAAATGTGAATATTACTATAACTTTGACGAAACAATGGGACTCAAACTTCAAGGGGACTTTTAAAGATTCAAGAGCAAGCAGCTGGCAACAAAAATGATCGAGTAAATCACAGCAAATAGGTACCGTCCAAAAACGTATCGATAGCAATAAATATCGGGCGAAATGGCACATAAACATTAGGAGCCAGAAGCAACAATGATATTTATAAAGGTCGGAGTGAACCTAAATTACATAAATAACGCACTCTATTAAAACGACTCGTTGAGTGTCCAGAAATAGCGGCGCTCCACCCTACTAATGGAGTAGGCCCTGCGATATCTTTCGAGGCGCTACCGTGAAAAGGCCCGGATATCACGCGAGAAGCACGCGGCCCGCGGAACTGAACAAAAAACGATGATTCATGCCTAACATTTTGAGGGCACTCGGGCGTAATTACATTTTTCATTACCTATATTACCACCGCATTCGCGGGATCATTTTCGGCCCTCGGGGTACTATTACATTTAATAATATCCCGAGGAATTCGTGATAATTTATCATTATTATCTTGATTGATACGTTTACGCGGTTGATCATTTTTAGAGACTTCAGCACTTCCCGACTGACAGCTGTTCGGAGGATTTTGCTCCATAGTCTGACATGGCGATTTGCAAAACGAGGTGAATTTGTTTTAAGATCCGGAGACGCATAATTTGATTGAGTGGGGTGGGAGCATTTGAATACGTTGGTCGCGTGGCCGACAATCTGGGCCGGCGTTAATCACTGTCCGCACGCCGGTGATCGAATATCTGATTGCTGAAACGCCAAGGCTGAAGCTTTCCTGAGGCCGGGAAGCGTTTCCAGCCCTACCACACCTCTCCGAGTTCGTTTAACTTACTGCGCTATCGAGCTCGACCCAGACACGAAATTACTATCTGTGAAAAGTCGTCGCATCCAAATTTTAAACTAATCGCAAGCTCCATGAATGCCAACAAACGGCTGGAATGTAATTTAATTAACGTACGATGTACGCGATATTGTGGCTCTAAAAATGTGTACACAATATTTTTATAACTAAAATGTTCGCTAAAATTCCGTTTCATTACTCGCACATGTTAGATGTAAAATGGAACGACATTTCATATTAAACATTTTCATTCGCAAACCGGCATGTCAGTTCGCTTCGGTCGGGGAAAAAAACCATTTTCCGTCGCGAGTGCACGAGGAATGAACAAATCCTGATGAATATGTACGACGTTTTCAAAGGGAGTGGCAGATTCGAACGAGAATGGCGGCGAAATCGGGCGGCAACTCATCTTTGTGTCATTACAGCTTTGACGGATCGCACCGAGCCCATCGTGGAACAGACGCATCTAGATCTCTCACGTCGACGATTACGTCTGAGGGGCGCGGGCCGAGCCGCGGCCGTATTACGCGTTCATTAAACACAATAGAAATAATACAATGCAGATTTTATCTCCGACACTCAGCTAAATTAAAATCTTTATACTTCTTAAACAGGCGCGTACAGATTCTAACATATTTTTATGAAAGGTTATTCTGAGTGCGTACATTTTGCGTTGCGTTTTGGTCTGCAATTTGTTTCTTATTAAATGAAAATTCATCTAGATTCTAGTAGTTTGTCGGTGAAGCTGCACATTATATTATGGCTTGTGATACGTCGTACTAACAATTACGACGTACCTAATTAATCTATTGACATCATAAACAAATCGACTTCTGATCGCCACTACTACGAAGCGATAAAACAGAAAAAGCTACAAATAAACTTAGCTAAAGTAACTTTATAAGAAACGTCCCCCAAGTTGTTAAAAGGATGATCATTAGCGAATTCCCGGGAGAAATTCCATGCGATGTAATTTTATCACGTAAGAGCCGTCCAAAAAGTCCTGTAAGATATAGTCTACGGAATTTCGCTCGTCATTGTTTGGTATTCAGTCGGAATTTTTATTGTTAGCCCATAGAATACTTCGGGTCTGGGTAATCTAGTCTTATATAAAGAAGCGAATTGTTTAGAGATGTTATCTTCGGATTTCGTTTTAAGGACGCGACGATAAAATATTAAGACCCAAAAAGGCTCCGCTGGAATATTTATATCGAAACCTAATCAGAAATCTTCATCGATGGTCCTCGGTTTATGTTCTAGGTCTCTTTGAAGATTCTTTCGCTATTTTAGCTTCTTTCGTAAACTAAAATGAATTCTTTATGACATCCAATTTTCTGAACGAATTCTTGAAATCTAATATTCTTTCCAATAATTTTCGACAAAAATAGATATTAGTAGAATATAATATCTTTGCTATAATATAAATGTAATTTTTCATCACATGGCAAACGTTGGATGAACAACATGAAGTAGATCGGAATCAGAGAATCAAGCAAGCTTTAAATATTTAGACTTGAACATTGTAAGCGTTTGATGCAATGCTTACAAAATGCTGGGCGCTGCAAGTCTGCAACTGGTTACTGGTTGCTGTGAGGCCTTCGCGGAGGCAATTAAAATAATGACGAATGGCCTGCCTAAGCATCTCATAAATAAGGATGTCTTTGGACGTCTGTATTCTATTAATTTTATTTATTACCACATTCTAGTTGTCGTTATGGTAAGTATTAAATATATTACCCATTATCCAGCAGATATGGACATTGTGGTAAATCATTGCAACAGTTGCACCAATATTACGATTATTTTCTGCGTTTGAGTAAAGAAGAAAGTTACTACCATTTAGTATTTACCGATACCTGCTCAAGGTATGTAAAACATCTAATGATTAATGAGTCACTCTGTAACTATTATATTATAGCCCACATCATTTCCATTCTTAAGTTCTTCTGCTAACAATACTCTTGAGATTCTGTATGTGTACCATATAATTGAGCTTGTACCTTTGATCAGGGATCGGAATTCCCACATTAGTCAGAGGGAGATTGATCACGCTAGTATAAATAAGGCCCTAATTATCCCTTACGCGGTCAAAGTCCGGCTTATTTAGTATTCCCGCCCGCATCTGGGCCCGTGAGCAATATAAATAAGAAGCCGTTAAACATTGAGATGCCCTCTGAGGCCGCCGCGCCGCTGCAATCTGTCACCGACTCGTGAAATTCGCGGAGAATACTTAAACATCGGTTGGTTTCGATAGTTTAACCGCCGTACTCAGAGGCATTTAATGATGATTAACCTTCAATTTTATGTAGAGTTTGACAAATAATGTATGAGGCTTATGTAATTTTTTTTTAATAATTAGATTTAAGTAATTAAAGTTAGATTCTGAGTGAGTCTTACTCTTCGTATTTTTACTAGGTTCAGTTTGATTGTATTTCAATTTGTTTCTGACTTACTCTTAGGTTGGTTGATGGAATGGAAGAATGCACCTTGCATCAGATGTGATCATCAATAGACAATACAATATCTATATATTGATACGTGAGAGAAAGACTTTGTAACCCTTTTTACGAAAAATGGGGAAACGTAGGTGCATGAAATTTCGCACAGTTATAGTTTATATGGTGAAGGAGTGCATCGAGCTAATATTATTTTAAAATTATGCTTTTATCATATATATTTTTAACAAATAAAACGTTACACACACTACGACACTACTACTAGGAAAAATGACAGATTTGTATTAACAATTAAAATGACAGATTTTTATAAACAAGCCTATACATACGAATTATACTCTTTTATTTATGGTTGAAGTCTGTTGACAACAAGTTGACAAATTGAAAATGGATTATTGTTTTTTTTTTATTTAATTTTAGATTCTATTACACAATGCTTAAACGGCCAGTCTGAGATCCACTGAGCAGAGACAAGAATTGAAAAAAACTATGATGAAGTCAATATTTTTTACAAAATATAGGTAGTAGTCCTAATGTCGTTGCAAGTAAGGTCGAATTTCGACCATTGGGCGATCTCTAGTGATAGTAATTTCACATAAACGACTAATCTAACATTACAAACACAAACAAAGTTACCCTTTTTAGGCAGGGACATTGACAATTCCTTTCTTTGAGCATTTGGCGGCTATCTACATAAATTAGTGCTCTCCCTGGAAAAGGTAACAAAATTACTCGCTACAATCCACAAAGCTCCTGTTTTACTGTGAGTATGGTCCGCTATAATTGTGTTTGTATGAGCTGGATGAGACCCAAATTTTGATACCGTACAATGAATATTACGTTTGGCGAATTGTGCCAACGTGTATGATCTCAGAGATGCAAATAATTCATCAAACGTTTAACTGTTTTGTAACTAGGTTGTTATATTTACGATGGCTCTTTCCTATAATATACTCTAATAATTTATTGAAACTCAATCTTTGTAGAATTGACGTTAAATTAAAATAAAATAATAATTTAAATTTTATGTGTTCCTGTTATGCATTTCTTTAATTCTTCCAGTTTTGACATACTGACAATAATTGTCGTTTCCATAAAGACCAAATTAGATAAAGAAAGCCAGGTTTATATATACTTGCAAAGAGTGCGGAAAAGTACAAAAGCCTGTAAATAAAAACCAGATTATGTGTAAGCACTAAAGAGGCTCCGAGAGCTAAGTAGAAAAGTCTAGAAATAAGCGGCTTATGAGGAGTGTTTACTAACGTGAGATACATTCATAGAATCGCACGGGCTTATCGAATGAAAGTGGTTTTTACTTCTTAACATTATTTCTCAGCCAACACTGCAGGTTAAACTTCTTCAGTTGAATAAGCATGGCTAGGGTAAAAACTGACAGATTTACCTTGTCAATCTGCCATTGTCTTCATCCCACCTCCATCCTTATTCCTAACGTACTCCGACCCATGAAAATAATTAAGTTATTCTGTTAACCTATCAACACCCAAGCGATCGAATTCAACCGCGATAACAATAGAATAACAATAGATTTCCAAGAATCCGCTATCGAAGCTTTTTCATGAAAATGTCAAAGCTACAAAACGTGCCATGAAGCTTCATAGAATATTTTGACTATGTAGACTATAGTCTATAGAAACTCATACAATAATAATACAAGGTCAAGGTCACTTTAGCCTAAATTCACCGCGGTTCACCAATCACGTGGCAGTTTATTGCGTGGCCAACGACAAGCCCGAGAACGACCCCAGGGATTCCCGGACTAATGTCCCACGCTCACCTCTGCTCAGACCAATTTGTCAACCTTAAGCCGCAATTAAACTTATACGTTATAAACACACCACATTTAGGGCCTGTTTCACCACTTCCTAAAAAGTGCCGGATAGGCTATTCACCACTTAACTTGACAGATAGAGTGTGGAGAATCTTTCAAAAAAGTTGTGGATATCCTATTTGATAGAATTGAATAAAGCATTGTATGTATAGCTGCGTTGATGCAACGGATGTCAGCAGTCAGCATAATACAAGACGGCGACAACGCAACTCGTCAACAACGATTGTAAAATATAACGTCGGAGGACGATGTCCGCACCGGGCTGAAGAAGGGAGGCCTTAGCCTCAGTCCTCACTCACTAATACGTAATTTTAGGGCCTGTTTTATCACTTCTTGGTAAGTGCTGGATAAGCTATCCACAACTCATAATAATATGACAGATAGTTTATGGAATATCTGTCAGATAAGTGAGGAAACCTACGTGTCTATGACATGAAGAATGAAAGTAGTTGCATTGAATCCATACTATCCATACTAATATTATAAATTAAAAAATGTTTACCTGTCCGTCTGTCTGTCTGTCTGTCTGTTACCTCTTCACGCTTAAACCGCTGAACCGATTTGCTGAAATTTGGCATGGATATACCTCGAGTCCCGGGAAAGGACATAGGATAGTTTTTATCCCGGAAAAGTGTACGGTTTTGGCGCGATAAACAAATTTTGGCGCAACGGAGTTGCGGGCGTCCTCTAGTTGAAACATTTAAGCGCCTTGGCGTAAACAACTACGTCTACACCAGTATATATTAAGTCTATGGTCTACACAATAAAACTTGCATGAAACAGTTGTCGACTGCTTAAACATGTATGCCGTTGCCATGGCAACCGCAAACAAAGTATAAAGGAAAAACTAATTATCACAGAAGATAAGGCCCGTACCTGCATAATTTAAACGGAAGCTCTAAGGCTGTATATCTAGTGAATTTATAGCGAAATTGTAGCAGTCGCAGCAAGTATGTGGAGAAATTATGGCAGCTGCTGGCAAATATGTGGCGGAATTATGGCAGCAGTCGCCAGTAACTACAGTTCGACAGTAGGCATGCGACGAACGCGGGCTGTAGAATTTCCTTCTAAGCGAAATAACGAGACGTTCTCGGAATTGCGCAAAAATATCTTTTAATTAACCGGTTAATATTAATTAATAGTGAGGCTAATTTTGTTTATGCATATTAAGATTAGAGCGAATGGGAGGCCACGAAGCTATACAGATTTTGATGATAAAATAGTTGAAGAGACAACGGGAAAAATGTTCCAGTATTTACAGTGGGAGGAAATATGCCATTTTTGCGTTGCGCCTTTGCAATGAATGATTGTGCTATTTCCTGCGAGACTTAAAAACAGATAAAGTTTACTTATCTTTGGCATATTGAATTATCAGTATACACGATTCTAAATTCAGAAGTCATAAACCATAACAACGCAAACAGCGCATGAAAGTAACCGTGACCAAAACAACTGGTTAATTTACGAGCATAACTGCACGTTAAACTTGTTACACTGGTCGTCGCAGTTTAGTTAATGAAGTTTTAAATATCAGATTAAACCCGTTTAACTGTCACCTAATAAGTTAGATGCTTAACCGGAAGTTATGTCCCTGTCACCTAGTATGAAATAAGAAGCAGCAAAACTTCTCGATGACAATATAATATAATATTTATATATTAGACCTGGGGCCAGTGACAGATTTTCATTACCAAGTCCCTCCTAACCGAAACTTCGTAAAATGAATAAGGGACTTAAGCCTCGTTTCCACTAAGCAACAATTCACGCGCAACATGCTGGACAACAAGTTGCCCAACATGTTGAAAGTCAGCGCGGGACATTTGATGAACAACGTTGTCTGTCTACGCATCTACTTTACGTCAGTCGTAGCCAACATGTCGCCAGAGGAACTTGTGTTGATTTTAGTGGCAGTGGTTATAATTTTTTTTATAGTATCTGTGAGCAGTATCCTATAGACGTTCATAGTTTTGGTACAGTTCGCTTAATTTGAGCACTTGTTCGTTAGACCACACTACGGACATTGTTGCGCGCGTCACCACTTGACGACAATTGATGCAATTCTCTTTAAACAAACAACAAGCCGCGCGTCATGTTGCGCGTCAGCTGGCAACATCGCGCGCTGTTGTGCAGCGTTGCCGTACATGTTGAGCGTCACGTGTCGCGCGCTAAATGTTGCCTAGTGGAGACGCGGCTTTATACTATAAATACTAGCGACCGTCAGCTGCGACTCCGTTGGTGGGATGGGCAGTGGCAGCCTCCCAAAGATGAAGAAGAAAATTTTTTTTCAGTCATTTCCTCTCATTTGAAAATTTGTCAGAGTGTTGTTAAAATACTCTAGTAAACAATAAAAAAAATCAGCTGGCTGTAAGTCAGTGGAAAAGTCGTCAGCTGATAAGTTTTAGTAGCTATAGATGCTGTTGCCTTAAATACACCTTTCAAGGTACAAGCTGACAAACTTTCCACTGAGATACAGCAAGCTGACATTAATTTTCATTCATAGTAGCATATGAACGATCACCAGGTACATTTTTAGCTGAGAGGAAATCATTGAAAAAAAAAATTTTTTTTTCATGTTCAAGGAGCCAGCTGACGTATAATCCACCGTGTTATGGTCAGCTGACTATGTTTTTCTTTCAAAATACTACATAAACTATACTCTGATAAATTTTCAAATGAGAGGAAATGAAAATGAAAATTTTTTCTTCATGGGCTGCCACTGCCCAGTGCCCACCCCACCCACGGAGTCGCAGCTGACGGTCGCTAGTATTCATAGTATAAGTCTCTTATGCATTGTACAAAGTTTCGCCCAGGAGGAAATCATTGACCAAAAATTTACCTGGCTTCCGGGCCAATTTTGTCAAGTATTACCTACATCAAAGTATATCAGACTCTTATTGGGAACCATAAATGACCTGCGCCAAAATTAGTTTATCGCGCGGCAACCGTAAATTTTTCCGGGATAAAAAGTATCCTATGTTCTTTCCCGGGACTTCAAGAATCTCCAGACCAAATTTCAGCAAAATCGGTACAGCGGTTTGGATGTGAACAGATAACATACAGACAAACACACTTTCCCGTTTAAAATATCAGTTTGGTATGAATCGGCCGTTAAAACCCTGCAAAAATAATAACAGCTATCGTTATCACCATAAAATCTGGGTTACTAGAAACTCTTATATGCGTTTTAACATTATAAATAATCTTCAGTATCTAATAAGATTTAAAATAGAAGACGAACAAATTAAATCTCCTAAACAACAGATTCTAAAAGAAAAAGGATTTATTCCGGATACGGTGCCTATAGAAAATGCAACGGCGTTACCGCGAAGAAGATTAAAGTTTTCTTTTTCATTCGAGTGGATAATCCCTTTTGTATAAAGACAGGTAAAACCTAGGTCTTAATTTAGATGATAGGATCAGAATTGAAACCTTTTTATCAGAAATCCTGAGTGGGAGTATTTGATTGCCGATGTCGTAAAGGAGCTAACAATAGGGAATATTACGCTAAGGTCGAAACTCGGAGCAGAGAGCGCTACTAGCGCGTATCTATACTAATATTATAATGCGGAAGAGTTTGTTTGTTTGTTTGAACGCGCTAATCTCAGGAACTACTAGTCCGACTTGAAAAATTCTTTCAGTGTTACAGCCCATTTATCGCGGAAGGCTATAGGCTATATTTTATCACGCTAAGACTAATAGGAGCGAAGAAATAGAAGAAAATGTGGAAAAAACGTGGGGAAATTATTTGAAAGGGCTTATTTGAACGCGCTAATCTCAGGAATTACTGGTCCGATTTGAAAAATTCTTTCAGTTTTAGATAGCCCATTTATCGACGAAGGCTATGAAAAAAACGGGGGAAATTATTTGAAAGGGCTTATCTCATGAACCACTGGAGCAATTTTTCTGTTTTGGCACAGATAAGGAGTAGACCACGTGAAGGATCATAGGCTATTTTTTGTGGACTAATTTGGCTGTGAAATATCTAATTTACGCGGGCGAAACCGCGCGAAACATCTATAGTTTGTGCGTTTTATGATGATATGCGTGACACATTATGATTGACAATAGTAGGGAAGTTACCTAACAAAAATTAATCGATAGTTTAAAAATATCGAATCACTTCGTAAAGGAATTGCAATCGAAATTATCGATTTCGTACTGACATTTCAGTGGTGCCGGCGATTTAAGATGGCCGCCGTTTTTTATCGATTTGATTTCGATTCAACAGAGTCAATCTCTATTGACGTAAGTTCCGTTTTATGCATATGACATTTTTCAAATGTTTTCGAAATAATTATTTTATACTCCTATTTCACAGTTAATATTTATAATTTTTATTAATAAGTTAGCATTTAGCATCTTTTCATTTTTATTCATTTACAATTATAGGAAACATTTGTTTTTGTAGATGGAATATAATTTATTAAGTACATTTTGTTTTTTTTTGTTTTCTTGTAAAAAAACACCCGTAGCAAGGAACATGAAAACTGTCACCCATATCATCTTAGAACGCACAAACTATATTATTAAATATTCCAATCCAAATTCAACAAAGTTGCACACGTCAATATCAGAATATTGACAGAAAAGTTGTCAAACGCCGAACAAAACTTTTTTGTTTACTGGCATGGAATGAGTTACCAATTTACATTTGATTGACACTATTGTACTAAAATTTTACTTAGTTTCTGTAGGTGACTTTATCGCTTTGTAATTTACTTTTTCACTCCAAACAGAAACTCTTACTTAGCTCTTATGCCGGCTCTTCACATAGGCAAGGCCACTGACCCAATGTGTAGAACGGGCGTTGGCATTGGCGGTAGGTATTTGAATTATGAATTTTGGCCGGCGCGGCGCGCTTGTGAGCTTGCCGCTCGGTGTCGGCAGCATCAAAGGACATTTGTCACAAGCGCGTTGGCAAGTGCACCGTCAGCGCGTTGGCGAATGCCCTTGCCTATGTGGAGAGGCGGTATTAGAGAAGACAGTGTTATTCCAGTCCAGCGTTTTTCTAAAAAATCTGAACAAATCTTCAGAAACCTTCGTATTTACATAGAAATGTAGCCAGCCATATTTGCACATGATGTAAACAGCCGTAATCGTTATCCAATAGATTCCAGGTGCACTCGTAGCCATAATACTGTGCACATTTCGAGCCTTATTACTATAGGAATACGATTCAAAAGTGCTAAATAGAGTTTCAGAGTACATTTAGCACACTCGCCATATACAGATATTATGTGCTAATGATATAGCGATCGTACTAGTTTTTATAGTTCGGACGTGCATGACGAAAATACTAACCGGCTAAATTGAAAACAATTTTCATTCTAGGACGAATTGCGTTGGCTCTGGAGGAACCTGGTCGGTTCTCAAACCAACGAAACGTGACGAGGCGTTACTATAACTATGTATTATCGTTGTGTCTTGTTTTGGTGTGAACTGATCCAAGACATGTGGCTCGAATTCAGTTATATAATATAGTTTATCACTGTTATTTTTCCTTTACTATATTTGGTTTAAGAAAGTAGATACTTATCTATGCAAATAGCTAACTTTAATTGGTGTATGTAAGTCACTTTATAAGCGACACTATACGACAATTTCACTGTTTAATCGTTTCATGTTGTTATTCACAACTTTAATTTTTTTTAAACTTAAAGTTTGACGTGGGAGAGCCATGCTTCGGCACGAATGGGCCGGCTCGACCGGAGAAATACCACGTCCTCACAGAAAACCGGCGTGAAACAGCGCTTCCGCTGTGTTCTGCCGAGTGAGTGAGTTTACCGGAGGCCCAATCCCCTACCCTTTCCCTACCCTCCCCATTTCCTTCCGTACCCTCCCCTATTCCCTTCCGTACCCTCCCCTATTTCCTTCCCTACCCTCCCCTATTACCCCTTAAAAGGCCGGCAATGCACCTGCAGCTCTTCTGATCCTGCGAGTGTCCATGGGTCACGGAAGTTGCTTTCCATCAAGTGACCCGTTTGCTCGTTTGCCCCCTTATTTCATTAAAAAAAACAATATAAACTACAGGAAGGCAAAACAGGATTTGTCAGAAACGAGATATTACGACAGAAGCTAGCAGTAGTGTCGTAATTTAACGAAAAGACCCGATTAAGGGTCAGCGCGTACCGAGAGATGAGGCCACGCAGCGTGAGAACTGAGTAATAAACCTTTTATTGCAAATTTTCGAAATTTGAGCTTCAACTATGCGCTGCAGTTGTTGCTATAAGGCAGTGTACCTATTTTGTGTCTATAGTAGTCTTTACTCATATTAATTAAATAAAAGGTAATGTTTCTTGGGTAAAGGTAAAAAAAGGCAATCGACGCCGAAAGTATAAATTTTTATGTAGGAACATCATAATATGGGTACATAGAACATAGCACAAAAGATCTATTAGTAATACTTACTTCTTTCTTATTTTTGTTGAAAATTTTAAGTCCCGCGGTATTTCATTTCGCTCGTACGGATATACGGAGCTTCTAGTAAAGTCTTGGTGCCGCACTCAGATATGAATATTAATCACATAACTATAATTAAATGAAGGTTTTGACATAAGCCCCATTTCTGTCAAAATCTTCATTTAATATCAGTTAAGTACTGACCAATGACCATACGTCTCTGAGTACGGCAAATTAACGCAGCGGCGCGTCGCGTGCCGTTGTGAGCTGACCCTTACAACGCTAGTAACATAGTATCAGGTGGTATTAGCGAGACAGTACGAACGACTCAAGTTCACAGTCACAAGGTCGGCATCAATGACGCGACTGTGCGATCATGGTTCTCACGATATTGTACCGGAAAAGGTATACAGTCTACACATTAGCAATATGCCGGCCGTGTGCGATTTAACGATAACTTAACTTTAAGTGAATGCGTATTTTGACATCAACTTCATACATTTTCTGACATATTTATTAAATTAAAGTTAAAAGTAATCGTTAAAGATACGCCTATACTATATCAAGGAAACAACAAAAAATATTTAACACTAAGTACATAATAGAAGTAAGAACTAAAAAATTTTTGGTCCTTGTTTTCTTGAAGCTATAATGCACAACTTAGTCGTAGCTTCCTCGTCTCGTCAAAATCATTTACTAACGATTGACTATATCATCAAAAATATTACTAATCGAAAACGCTATTGAAAATATTAATTTTAACAATATAGTGCCTACCAGTGGGTTATGAACAAAATTAACTTTAAAATATAAAAATTCTTGAGTCAACTATGACGTTAGAATATAAAATTATGTATTATAATATATTTTTATTTTCCAGCGTAGTAACAATAAAACGTTACACAACGTTTGAGTGCTTTCTGTAAAATATATAGATTTTATTACGCGTGTCATATATTCTCCGCCTAGTGGGAATCTGTGATAATGATAATATAATATAACATCTCATTATATTATGCCTAAAGGAGACGTCAAAATATAGTATATATGATATAAAAAACGGGCTTTGGCCCACCACACATTCCCACCACTGTATCTCCTGTGTCGCCAGGATCGACAGCGGTATCCAACCACGAAACCCTTTGATATGATCTCGGCCCGAGGGACATGCTAAAGCTGTCTTGGGATCCGCAACGAAATTAGTTGCAGTGACCGAAAGTCAAAGAACTGAAGCACCACGGGAATAATAGTATTTTAATAATAGTAAAAAACGGGCAAATGGCCCACCACACATTCCCACCACTGCAACTCCTGTGTCGCCAGGATCAACAGTGGTAACCAACCACGAAAACCCTTTGAATAATAGTATCTGATGAAAAAATTCTGCAGGTACGCGTTATATTTTTGCCCAATTACTCATAAAATTATTCACATTTTATATGTACAAATTACGGTAAAGGCTCTCTCACCGTACTGATCACAATTAGCCTCGTGCCTCGTGAATGCACAAAATGATTCCAGTCAAGTTATCAACATCCATGCAATGTGGTTGTCAAGCAACTTCTAACAAAACAATCCATAACTAAAAGACTTTTCATCAGGTCGGGGGGATTTTTTGTTTTCACTTTATTATTCGCTTTCAACTTTTCGTCCTAACTTTTTACTATAAGGAAACATAACCATTTGCTCTTTTAATATTTTATATCTCATTACATTACGTATAATATTTTTTACATTTATTTATTTATTTATTTATTTATTTATTACAAATCACAACTATCATTACAGGTTAAAACCTAATACAATAGAGCGTTACTATTACTTACATAAAATTATATTCTAGCTTACTTGCTACACAATATAATATATATAATAAGCTGAATAACACAGCAAAAACAATAATTATGAAATAATGAGCACTTAAAGGTCGTAGCAAGGATAATATGAGTTTAAAATTCGTTTTTGTGCATAAAATGTTTAACTACGCAGCAACTAACATAATATTATGTATTATTGTAAACAAAAAATGTACTTGAACTTAACCACAACCGGTTTTACTCAAACCATTGAGATGAATCTTATGTAAAACCAGGTAAAACTAATTTTTATTAAGAGATATGTTTAACTGACATAAGGTAGTAAAATGTCTCTTGACTAAAAAAAAAATAAGATAATGGTTCAAAACTCTTGATCTGAAAGTCAAAATAAAAATATAAAAAATGCATTGATATTCATAGGAATATTAAATTTTCAGATTTTCATTAAGTATGTCTTTCAGATTAAGAGTTACAAAAATTTACGTTCAAAAGAGAGAGGGATATTGTTTTCTTTCCTACGCCGCCGGTGGTATAAGCTCTATCCGTCTTACTTTACGATCAGGTCACGTGCCCTGATTCAAGTTTCATAATATTTAGTATTTATCCATACCAAAAAAAGTACACAGCGACGCTAAAGGAAAATAATATCTTCAATTCAAACTGACCCTTATATTGTTCTACGGAACATTTCAATTCCCATACCGACTCTTTCCAACGTTTTCGGGAATATCTCAACTCTCGTTTCACGGCTACGAAACCTAGTTTTAACTCAAATAGAACACATTTAAAATTAGACCTAATTAACATCACAGTAGAGTCGTTATTGCGAGTGACAAGCGTGATTGATTGTCACACTTGTCACCGTGATCCGTATATTTTGGACTTCCATATGTTCGGTTTCATTGTGTAACTAACTAAATAAAAACCGCTCGAGCCGGGAATAGCGTCGGTTAAATATTACTGTAAATAATACGAGAATTTACGACTGTACGCAATGTCAGGTAGCACACGAGTATTAGTAGGTCAGTCCGGCGGGGGACTGACTAATTTTTAGGGAAGGGAAGGGAATAGGGGAGGGCAGAGAAGGGAATAATAGGGTAGGGGATAAACTCACTCACTCGGCGAAACACAGCGCAAGCGCTGTTTCACACCGGTTTTCTGTGAGAACGCGGTATTTCTCCAGTCAAGCCGGCCCATTCGTGCCGAAGCATGGCTCTTCCACGTAATTCCTTTCCTCCTCCCAAAAATTCTAAGTCATATGACATTAATTCCTAGAAAGTATTTCAACAATTTAATATGTAAGTGGCAGCCCGGACTAGTTTCTTGAAGCTTATAAATAAGCAGCTCCTTTTAATTTCATTACGAGTCCGTTTCGCAATCCGTTAGTAAGCAAAGATCTACGTCGTTAGGATTTTCTACAGTGAGCAGCGCTTTTACACTGTGAGACTCCAGATAATCTATTCATCACTTAATAGGCGCTCTATTTTAAACAGACTCTAACAATCGTTAATTATAATGAAGTGCTAGTAATCTTGAAGTAATCCTTAGCTAAAATCACAAAAACGCAAGGCGCAAAAACTGCATTTAAAATTATTATCGCAAGTCTTAAGTCTATGTAGGAATGATATAGATTTAAGAGTATAGTCAAGGACAAATTTAATAGCGGAAGTCTTAAGTGTTATAAAAGATTTTAATGCCCCAACAAGAATTAAAAGGAGATTTGGTTGGTCAAAATAAATTTTGACCAACCAAATCTCCTTTTTCGCAAATTCTATTTCTGAAATTAGCACATTGTTACCATGCGGCGTCCTTGCTCATACAAATATTTCGGTTTTATTCTACTGATTTATTTTCACTACGCCAAGATTCCATTTCGGTGCCCATACAACAACAAACATACCTTACTCAATAGAATTTAAGATAACATACAAAAGTCAGCAGCAGAATTTAGAAATATAAGTAATGATATCCCACCAAATACATAAATGTAAAAAAAGAGCCAAGTTCAATACAAACATTATGCTCGTCTATGGACTTCGCCGTAAAAATAATGGAGATCTAACTGAGTGCCAAGTTCCGTGGAAAATTTAAATTTGTATTAGGAACCAAATAACATTATGAACAAATGATAGTCTATTTCTTTGCTTTATTTAATAACTATAACAATTATTGCTGCTATTAAATAATGTGAGATGTTAAAGTAGATTAGATTTGCGTTGGCAAGTTTTTATCAGAATTCAATTGTTAAATTTTTTTATGAAATAACTGATGTAAAGAAAACTGGCCAAGTTAGAATTAATCTACTTTAAGATCTCACATTATTTAAATAACAGCAATTGTTATATATATTCAATAAAGCAAAGAAATAGAGTCTATCATTTGTTCATTATGTTATTTGATTCCTATAAATACATATTTTAATTTTACATAGAACTTGGCACTCATTTAGTTCTCCATTCTTTTTACGGCGAAGTCCATTAGACAAGCATATTGTTTGTATTTAGCTTGGCTCCCCTTTTTTACGTTATTGTTTTTGGTGGGTTTATTTTTACTACGCCACGATTCGATTTCGGTGCCCATACAACAACAAACATACCTTACTCAATAGAATTTAAGATGACATACAAAAATAAGCAGCTGAATTTAGAAATATTGTATCCACACACATTACTAGACAAGATTGGCTTATAAAGAATAGTACCTGGATGACCGAGCTTTGCTCGGTATAGCAAACACTCATTGCTTCGTGTTACTTAACAACGCCATCTGCTGGAATAGCTTTAGCTGTTGTTGTGTCGTTAAAGCAATTAGTTGCTCACAAAATAGAATTATTATTCGCCAATAGATGTCAGGAAGAGTCATATTTTTCAGTTTATCGATTATCGATAAAACACGAATAAAAAGACATTTTCTAAAAATGATTTCTAGCTAGATCGATTTATCGCCCCCGAAACCCCCTATATACTAAATTTCATGAAAATCGTTGGAGCCGATTCCGAGATTCCAATTATATATATATATATATATATATATATATATATATATATATATATATATAATTGGAATCTCGGAATATAAGATAAGATAATGGTAAAATTACTAAAATAAAGAGTCATGCGACTTTGATCACGTTTGTAGAACGACTATTTTGAACGCCTTATCAATGCAATATATTTTATCATAATATTTTAAATCCAAATAGTCATCTTAGATACCATGTCAAAATACCAATCCGCGTGACCGAATTCGTTAAACTTTAAAAGAGCACTAAAAAAACTAAATAAGTTCATCAAAATCCTAAAACACAAAGCATTTTCGTGTTTAAATAATTAAAACCCCGGTCGTGACAACTTTTTCCAGCTCATACGCGCCTACAACACGCCAATTTGCTGAATTACAAAAGCTAACATAATAATGTCATCGTGTGAGAGTAAAAAAAGAAAAAAACTAGGTGTGACAGCACGCCAACAGTCTGCGCGTGGCCTTAACGTGTCATAGGCTCAGCGCAAACTACCCTCGAAATATTTTACACACGTGTAACACACCTTATCTTATATCTTTAAACGAGCAATTCTTGTATATATAATTAGAATCTCGGAATCGGCTTCAACGATTTTCATGAAATTTAGTATATAGGGGGTTTCGGGGGCGATAAATCGATCTAGCTAGGTATAATTTTTAGAAAATGACATTTTATTCGTGTTTTATCGAATAGCTAGTCAAATAGCTAGTAACAATAATATTATGACACTGCAAGTACTGAAAATAGCATTAATATAAAACGTAGACGTAGATTTAGACAATATAATGATAATAATTTACAAACCCTTAAAAGTGTTGCCTATTTATTTTTACATATTACAGGCGAAAAAAACGGTTAGTAACTAAATTCAACGTGGTTACAGGAGCTTACAATATTAAATCCACAGGTTCAATTTAGTTTGATAGACAAGAATACACAATAATATTATTTCCATAATATTTCCTCCTCATATGAAAATAATATTGAAAAATATGAATTTAAAACGAGTTAAACCCTAGTTATACTACGTCCACATCTCTGGAATGGATCTATTTGAATTATGGCGTAAATAATGTTCAAGAACAACGCAAAAGCCATATTTTATTCAGAAATTCCCAGGAGTCGAGAGTTACGAGGGTAAACGCAACTCCCATTACTCCATACTAGTAATACAAAGAGGAAAGATCTGTGTCTGTTTGTAAGAGCGTATCGAATAGTCTATGAAATTACTGTAAGTAATTTGATAAAAGTAAACGGCCATGGAGAAGGGACATGAGAAGGAAAATGTATTCTATTTTGCGCCTGCAAAGTCGCAAAAACATAAATACGGCCAAAACCTCAAGATAAGGCACACAAATAATAAGTAATATAATATTTTGTCTCTCGTCTTATAGTCTGGACCTCAGTCAATACTAAAATGGTAAGGTAGTTTCTTAGAAAAACTTCTTTGACATTTCAAGAAATTTCACACAGCACTGAACACACCAACGTGCAATTAATTAGGGAACTATGTAAAAACTATTCCGAGTTAGCTGAAGATAAGAAATATAAATTGTGGTTAACGAGTAACTGACTAAAATAAACTTTTTAATCTTTAATCTTGTGTATTCTTAGGTCATAGTTGTGATGTTATAAAGCGTAAGATTTCCAACATATTTCAATTAATTTCAACAAATGATTTGCAAGATGAATAAGATAATTTACCATGATCAAGATCAAACAAAACAAAATCATAAGATTACATCAATAAAGATTTACTTTATCTTCATATGTATAATATAACCGGTGGTAGGCATCATGTAGGACTTTCTGAAAACATTTATTTTAAATTTATTCAGAAATAAAACAATTTTGATTTGATTTGATTTTGATAAATTTTCAGTTCCAGAATCAGTAATCAAACTCCTCTGCTGGCTGGACCGATTGCGGTGAAATTTTGTAGTGATTGAGTTAGTTTGGGAATACTTTTTTACGTCCACATCTCTAAAATTGATAAAAGCAACGCGGAAGCCCAATTTTATTCTGGAATTAGGATTTACATACACATCTCTGTTATGTATCCATTTGAACAATGGCGTAAATAACGATCAAAAACTTGGGAAAAGTTTAGTGAATTCCGAAGATGTACGGTTCCCGCAATTTTTTGCAACATGTAATTCCATACAAAAAGTGTCAGTTGCTACGCCAGCTGCACTTAACTATGGCCTATTTTAAACGCAGTCAAAATGTCAATGTTGTACGCCGGTCAAGGCGAACTTCTTTACATATGAGCACTACTTTACTATGAGCTCAGTTTTAATTACCCTACTGTGTAAGAGTCTTATCGCCATTTTGGAAGAACATGCAGAACAAAATGACAGGTCAATTTGAATGCCGATTCATGCGACATGCTCGATATTTATCGTGATATTTAAGGCACTGTCCGTATTGCGAATTTTAATCGCGCGGATTTTTTTTCGCTCTTCCGTAACACATTAAATATTATGAGAGTATCCGCACCTGCGATTTAAAATTCGCGGTAAATTTATGTATACTAGAGATCGCCCAATGGTCGAAATTCGACCTTAATTTCAACGACATTAGGACTACTACCTATATTTTGCAAAAAAATATTGACTTTATCATATTTTTTTCAATTCTTTGTCTCTGGGACTCGGCTGATCTCAGACTGGTCGTGTAAGCATTGTCTAGTATTATATAAGATTCAATAAAAAAAATTATAATCCATTTTCAATTTGTCACCTTGTTGTCAACAGACTTCAGCCATAAATAAAAGAGTATAATTCGTATGTATAGGCTTGTCACTCAAAAATCTGTCAATTTTCCTAGTGTGTGTGTTGTAGTGTGTGTAATGTTTTATTTGTTAAAAAAATGTATGATAAAAGCATAATTTCAAAATAATATTAGCTCGATACACTTCTTCAAGATATAAACTATAACTGTGAAAAATTTCATTCACCTACGTTTTCCCATTTTTCGTCAAAAGGGATACAAAGTTTTTGGCTCACGTATTAATATATAGATGAATAAATTCGCGCGAATAAAATTCGCATTGCGTATATTGTAGTTCAGCGTATCGAGTAATTTCCTATCGCCCATTCCCATTTGTATTTACTAGAAAAATATTACGATAAATATCTTGCGTGTAGCATTCGCCAATATCTCACGACTAAATTGACATCTCTTTACTCAGATATCATTGTAAAACTAAGGATAGGCTACAACGTAATCACAAAAATGTTTGTACTTACAAAAAGAAGAGAAGTGGAGTGATCTTTTTTGTTTACAAATTAGAGGGCAAACGAGCAAACGGGAGACCTGACTGAAAGCAACTACCGTCGTCCATGGACACTTGCAGTTGCAGTTACAGTTGCAGGTGCGTTACCTCTTAAGAGGGAAAACGCTCATTATTATACGTTTATTTCAAACCTTTTAGGTGACACGATTTGCCTCTAAATTACATGTCTATTGCGTCTATTACTTGCGTCTGTGGTATAATTAGACGTAAAATAGGACAATAATATTGACAGCTGACAGGCGGCAGTCAATCAATCAAATACAACTTGTTCCTGTTCATCTGTTCTAGCCTTCAGTCCGTGCTAGTTACAAATAACAGTTTCTATGACATTAGGGAGCAAACGAGCAAACGCATCACCTTATGAGGAGCAACTTCCGTAGCGCATTGATAAGCGCAACATCAGAGTTGCGTAGCCGGCTCTCCTAATATTATATTTTACTAGATGACACCTGCAACTCCGTTGCGCCAAAAATTGTTTATCGCGTAAGAACCGTACATTTTTCCGGGATAAAAACTTTCCTAAGTCCCGGGACTCAAAGTATCTCCATACCAAATTTCAGCAAAATCGGTTCAGTGGTTTGGGCGTGAAGAGGTAATAGACAGACAGACAGACACACTTTCGCATTTATAATATTAGTATGGAAGTATGGAAAAATGGATTGACTTTCGCGTTAAAAACTGTGTATTGTCCTAGAGTCTGATTCAAAGACCGAACTTGATCCTACGGAAACCTAAGGCAGATTATAAAATATAATGATAACGTGATCCCGAAGCTTGGCATACGTACGCGCGCACGTAACAGCTACGTAACTAGTTTTGACGTAAATCGCATATCTCGCTAAAAAGATCACTCACCTCTCGTAAAATGTATAATAATTTAATAAAAAACTATTCTCTACACTTTTACAGTGTGTAACAATATTAAGTAAAAATACTTTAGGGTGCATATAGGTCCCCTATACATAGAGTTCGCTGTGAACGTACTCAATGCTTAAAGAGTTTTTATTTTTCACTTTTTACAAACTTTTTTTTCACTTTTGCATGGAAAATTTAATGACGCTGGGGCGCTTGCCCATACAAATCACAGAGAAAATTTTGCTCTTTCAGCGCTCCTACTTTTACATTAAACTCTATATACAGGGTGTAACAAAAATAAGTGATAATACTTTAGGGTGTGTACGTGTTCCTTGTACAGAGTTCACTGTGAAAGTAGCAGCGCTGAAAGACCTAATTTTTTTTTTTCACTTTTGTATGGGAAAACTCGTGACGCTCGGGCCCTTGCCCATACAAAAGTGAAAAAAATGTTTGGTCTTTCAGCGCTGCTACTTTCACAGTGAACTCTCTACAAGGAACACGTACACACCCTAAAATATTATCACTTATTTTTGTTACACCCTGTATAAGGGACACATACACACCCTAAAGTATTATCACTTTGTTTTGTTACACCTTGTACAGTAACCTTTTTTTGCACAGGTGCCTCAGTTAACTGAAGCACCCCGGGGGTATGTGGGACTGCCGGCACCAGGCTTACACACTAAAACCACCTGCGGTTCGCCCCCCCTCGGCGCTGGGACTACCTTGTACACTAACCTATGCTAATGTTAGGGAAAGAATATATACTCCATAGTAAAAGGAGGGGAAGTAAGTTATCTTCATACAAAGGCACCGCGCGCGGCTTGTATGTGTGCGCCATAGTATCAATTCGTCGCAAACTCGCCACGTACGGCACACAACAAAATCTCGGCGGTATCAGCCTCTAAAACTCGCCGAGATTTTGTTGTGTGCCGTACGTGGCGACGCAGTGATACTATCATGGCGCACACATACAAGCCGCGCGCGGTGCCTTTGTATGAAGATAACTTACTTCCCCTCCTTTTACTATGTATACTGTTTCGATAGAAAATGCTCCGAAATTACTGAACGCATTTTTAATAAAATTTGGCACAGGTGTAGAGTTGACCACGGCTAAAGACGTAACAAACTTTTCATCAAAATGTACCGTTTCCACAGGATTTCAATTAACGAGTACGGAGTCGAAGGAAGCGTCTGTAAGAAGACAATATATTGGACAGATTAAAAAATAGAGCTTTGTTCTTTGTCTCGTAGTCAGGCCGCATATTTCTTTTGCTGATAAAGATGAATAAAAACTACAGATCTATATTGAAATATCGACAGAACAAATGTATCAACATAAAAATGATAAGCATGGTAGAGATATGGACAAGGAGTGTGTATATATATATATATATATATATATAATTGGAATCTCGGAATCGGCTCCAACGATTTTCATGTAATTTAGTATATAGGGGGTTTCGGGGGCGATAAATCGATCTAGCTAGGAATCATTTTTAGAAAATGTCATGTTATTCGTGTTTTATCGAATACCGAGCAAAGCTCGGTCAAATAGCTTGTGGTAAAATAATATTTTCCAATACAAGAATTGCTCGTTTAAAGATATAAGATAAGATAATACAAGTTGATGCAAATTCTTTGTAATTTTGCGTTAGTTTGCTACTATAATAAATGACAGAAATAATAAATTCAACTGAAATTTAGGGACCTTGCTCACAGGTCACAACTGCCTAGCAATTACCAGTATCACTGGTATTTTTACACGAACCTCAGCATGTCAGGTATTATCAATCTTGGCATCGCATTATGCGAGACGGAACAAAAGGTATTAGAGAATGTCTTCGTAAAAATAAAATACGAGACGACGGACCGTTCGCCAACTATCTGTCGCGACCGAAATAGACGCGGTTCGGCTTTAGCAGACAATATGTTCCTTGGTCTATTCGCAGAATCAGGGTATCTTTGATGTATCGCTATAAATATTCGTATAATTATTCCAAATCTTCGAAAAGCGTGAAATTGGCGCCACTTGGATGTGACTTATGACATGGAAACCCCGGAAATCACACATTTCGGACTGACAAAGGGTAGCCTTGAGTGTTCCACGGCCTAAGGGTGTTCCTTGGGGTCTCTCACGTCTGGCTTCTTGTTCTCTTTACGTTTTACTAAAAGCTAGTACTAGCAACGTCTAGCACTATGTTGAATGTTGCTGCCAGTAAATTGATAAAAGCAAACTTTCGCATTTATTATGATACTAGATGACGCCCGCAACTCTGTTGCGCCAAAATTCATTTATCGCGCGGGAACCGTACATTTTTCTGAGATAAAAAGTAGCCTTTGTCCATTCCCGGGCCTCAAAGTACCATACCAAGTATCAGAAAAATCAGTTTAGTGGTTTGGGCGTGATGAGGTAACAGACAGACATACAGACAGACAGACAGACAGACAGACATACAGACACACTTTCGCATTCATAATATTAGTAAGTATAGATGGATACACTACAGCAATTTCACACTCAGATCATGTAACACACATAAAACGCCTGGGACGCGGAAGTTCCATTTTGGTGGTTGTCAGGAAGAAGGGTGTCAGTCACGTGATCCATTTGTCTCTTGACGCCGCCAAGATAACTACTATTAGAACTTCATTACAGACTCAAACTATACAATTCAGACACCAATCATATTTATCATTCGTTGCCAACCAGATTTTGTGCTTTTTATGTTAAGTGCGAAAAAAATTTGGGAGGCGTCCTGAGAGAGAGAATAAAATTTTATACACATTTTGACATAATATTTTGAACTCAATTTTTTTGTGGCTTGCCTCGTGGTTCGGACTAATAGGTTAACAAATTATAATTAATCTAAATTTTTCGTTAAAGGTATTTACATCTTATTTATTCACGATTTATTTTATTTCCCGGTTCCCAGATTAAATCAAATAGTAAATTCTTTATCTCATATGTCAATACAAAATGAGCAGATAAAACAGGTGCAATATCTTAACTATCGTCAGTTTAGGAGGTCAATGTTAATATACTATTCAACGTAAATAACTCCAACGGCAACCGGTTCCTAACATCGGCGGATGTATCACAATAATATTGGCTAACAACATTTGTACATGTTAACATGTACTTGTAAACAATGAGCACTAAATAATTATTGATGATTAAAAATATATTATTAGATAGGGCAAGTAATGGTTATAAAGTCGAAAATAATTCAGACTTTTATTTTAATTGCAAGATACTCAGCATGTAACCTCTTCAAGGACAACTGATTGATGGTGTAATACCTACAAGTGCGCAAACTTATTTTTCAAAATTGTTGTGTTTACAAATCTTAAAAGTATTTTTACCAACTACACAATTCCGTTTTCTCAGTTACAATATTATGGTATGAGTCGTAAAATGATTTTAAATCTTCGAAATATTTTTTCCGATTCTCTCTTTTTTCATATTCTTAGCGAAAATGTTCCTAATATCTCTTCCTTTTAATCTGAGGTTATAAACGGAAACGACAACGATAAGAAAAAACTATCGATGTGCCTAAGTGCAAAATAAAACTCTAAGTACGTTTGCAAATAGAAAATCTATAAATAAAAACACTTTCCAAGTTATTCCCAAGCTAATAAAGGGAACAGGTTGCGCCACTCGCTATTTATTTTTGAATCAACACTACTAGAAAAAGCAGGGTTGTCGTGGGAATACTAAGATACATCCATCAGTCACAATCGAAATCGATCAATAATATATTGGAGACTACATTGCATTGTAGGAATTTTATTTACGGGCACATCTATCTTATGATATCATTTTTAGATCTTTGGATAAAAATAATAATAATAACTTATTTAAAAACTGTAAGCATGTGCAAAAATGTGTGATTTGCCGGCATCATTCACTAGTTTTTCGTAAATAAAATTATGTAGTCTCATTTTAAACTGTTGGCATAATTTCGTATTTAAATAAAGTACTGGTCTAATTTTCAAATCTTTGATACAAATAAATAATCGTAAGTTATACTAATATTTTAATAATGCTATGTAGGTGCTAATTGATCATAAATTATAATAAGCGTATATAAATTTTAGTTGGTAACGTAAGAAAAGGCAGCGTCTCTACATTTTCCAACAATATTTTTACGCCTAAGCAGCAACCAAAAAGTAAGAAATTCAAATGTTATAAAGTAGGTGGTCGTTAAATAATTTAACCTACACAATAAAAAATTGATACACTTTAATTTACTGGGTAATAAAAATTATCAAGCAAGAATGTAGAGTAAGGACGAGATAAAGATATTTTAAATCGCTCACTTTTTTCTCAGTCGAGACTAAACTTAGGCAACGTGTACTTATGAAGAGCTCTATGAATTATTTCTAATAGTTTAAATATTTCTGAAAATCCTACTTTTTAATAAAACATAGAGCTCCATAGCAAAATAAATTATAGAAATGCAGCTACAAAAAGTACTGCGAAAAATTATAAGACATAAATAATGCTACGAAAAAATGAATGATATTACACAAAGCATTTACGGTTTTTAAACTACCCACCTAAATTAAATCGAACTACATTCGTCGTAAATATCACGCGGTAAATGAAAACAAAAATTTACCGACCGTGTACAGTTGTAACATCAATTCGGGTGCAACGTTTTTTATGAAACAATTTATTATTAAAACTAATGAATGTCAAATAAATGTTTCCACGATTTTACAAATCGCATGAAACATGCGACCCGAAAATGCATCAATCTTGCCGGCTGTAAAAATTACGAGGAAAATTTGCATGACTTTATCGCTATTCGCTGCATTTTCTCAGTTGATAAAAATAAAATAAAACATTTCTGTAAAGTGTTTTATGAGCTGTTTCGAATTTATTGCAATGAAAATACTCACTTTTTTCAGATGATAAACGCAATCCGTCAAGACGTTTCAGTTTCAGGGGAAAATTGCAGAAAATCACAAATACTCAGAACCACGCTCTACATACACTCGAACAGCTCACTGGCGTTTCAAACAACTGAAACGCGATAAATCAACGGAAAAAGAAAATCGTACGTAAATTTTCGCGGGAAACAATCTGTGATGAGACGCGACCCACTCGCTTCGCGGTCAAAAAGCAACTGAGGGCAGAGGGACATAGTAGAGTTCACCTGCAATGCGTGCGCTGTTCGGCGCGAGAGGGACGGGGCGACCTGACATATACGTGGGTAGACAGAGATGGGTGTGTACACACGTGGTCGCCCCCCGGGGTAGCCGGTCCGTCAGTTTCAGGACGGGGCGCGTTATTACAAAGCTGCGAATGAAAGGTATTCGGCGTTATGAAGCGGAGGACAATGGGCTCAGTTGGGTTCTTTTGTTGACGTTGGAAATTCGACGCGACATTTCACTAAACAATATCTATTTTTGTTAATGGAAATTTGGCTAAAAGAGATTTCGCCAAAGCAAATCGGTCGTTTACTGTGGATTCCGCGTCGAACGTTTTGGTTTTAATGAGGAGAATTTTTAGACTGGTATTTTTAATAATGTTTGATCTAAAATATGATCTATAGTAAGTCAAGATCAGTAGAAAAACTAGTGGATGATATCTAAGAACCTGTGCACATCACTGCTTTTAATAGTACACTTCATAAGAAACGAATGAGCGAAGACTGCGCTCCACGGTCTAATTAGAGTTTTATTATTCACTTAACAATAATAACATACAAGGTAAATACAATAATTGATGACATCATACAGGCTGCATCCTGTACATAATGAGCTGTTAAGATATAACTAATGATGATATATTTGTGGTATAAGCGCGGATCACGATTACAGTGACTATGGAACTACCGTCATTTAATGATCATTATTTGAATTTAGGGTTTTTGTAATTGGAATAATTAATCAGAGGAAATTTTATACGTGGGAGTGCCATGCTTCGGCACGAATGGGCCGGCTCGTACGGAGAAGTACCACGTGCTCACAGAAAACCGGCGTGAAACAGCGCTTGCGCTGTGTTTCGCCGAGTGAGTGAGTTTACCGGAGGCCCAATCTCCTACCCTATTCCCTTCCATACCCTCCCCTATTCCCTTCCCTTCCCTACCCTCCCCTATTACCCTATTCCCTCCTAAAAGGCCGGCAACGCACCTGCAGCTCTTCTGATGCTGCGAGTGTCTTTAAATAACAAATAACCACATAATAATTCTTATTTCCAGTAGCATCAGTCATAAATATGCCATAATCGTGCAGTTATATACAGCAATGACATACTTCTCCCGGTGATTGTATTGAAACGATATAATAATTACAGTAAAGTATGGAAACGAGAATAAATAGTAGATAATTACGTGATTACCGATCGCGTTACTGATTATGCTACTTCATGTACTCGTAGCTCGAAAGGGCGTGTATTACATGCAAACGTTTTAATTAAATTATTTAATCCATACTAATATTATAAATGCGAGTGTGTCTGACTGTCTGCTACCGCTTCAGGTCCAATCCGCTGAACCGATTTTGCTATTATTTGATTGGTGTCCCGGGAAAGGACATAGGAATTAGGAGATACTTTTTATCCCTAAAAGAGTTGCCTTCGTTTACTTAAATTTTTCGTTTAGTTTAATGAAGAAAATATTTTTTTCATTAAATAAATTAAACATTTTGGAAAACATATAGTTCAACAAAACTTTGTATACATGTATTACATAATTATTCTAACACTTAGAATAAATTACACAAAGAATACTCGGATCAGTGATCCAGGAGGTCTCGTTTTGCTTATACGGTGTCGGAATTATATTATGCTGTTATTGTGAACACTATAAAATATTCTATGACATTTGTAACTAATTGTATAAAAGCTTCTTCTACAATGCAGGAACATCTAGTAGTAAAAAGTAACAAAACTGCAGTTACAGGCCATAAAAGTACACTACCCTTATTAATTCTTTGAAAATTAGAACAAAATTGTAACAATTGCCAACGTTAATGTTACATCAAGTTTAAAAACCAATCCAATCCTATAAATCGGCAATATAATTGAGCCAATTAAAGTTTTTCTAGGTCGCCGTAATCACGCCATTAAAATAAACACTCACATCACTTCAAAAAATTGAACGGTAACAGCTGATGCTCAAAATTGAGGTGAATATAACATCACGATGTCAATAAGAAAGAAAGACAAAACTATGATGAAGAATAAAAACAAGAAAGAAAAAAGAGAAGAATTTTAGGCCAACGCCTGCTTGGGTCCTGAGCTTGTACTTACAGTCATTATTGTTTGTATATTTCTTGGTAGTTGGTTTGCAAAAAAACTGGATATTTGAATAAGAAAATAATACTGCAAGTTTTATTCACAAAATTGCAGCTATTTTCTGTATTGTAATGTATTGGAAGCTTGCTTGTTACAACATTGTAGAACCATAGTAATGCTAAGTACTCACATACGGTGTTACTCGTTCGAGAAATCACGTCGAGCAAAGCCCGCGGCTTGGCCTTCGTCTACACATTCAGCATTACCCTATCGAGTAAGCTCGCCGTTTTCACCGAACCGTTCGAGCCAAAAGATGTCTGTTTAACTAAGGAGAAGATCTATATTTGACAAGTCTCGCTATTCTTAATTATAAAAGAATAAAATGAATAGTAAAAAGAGATACTGGGTCAAATATTGGTAAACCACGTGAATTTGATTAAAGAGCTTTGTCCCGAAGATTTCAAAAACTAAACTTGATTGACTTTTCAAACTAAAAATCGAACTTTGAGTTTATAATTTTTCTACTTCGTCTGTTTTTATCAGCCAATCACAGTCGATTTGTGTTGTATGCCTCGTTTAAATTTGGAACCCAATTTTATTTTTTATAACGGCATTCTGACGCTCGACTCGCGCCACTCGAATTCACGTCCACACGCTTGAGTCGAAAACATCGAACCGGCTCGATGCGAGCCTTCGAGCTGTAAGTTTTGTAGTCCACACGGTAATTTTTGCTACGATATCATTAACTATGTATTCGTAGTATATATATATATATATATATATATATATATATATATATATATATATATATATATATATATATATATATATATATATATATATATATATATATATATATATATATATATATATATATATATATATATATATATAATATAAACATAACTATAGCAATTATTATAATAAGCATGTACAGAATCTGGGGATTTCCAATTAGATACTTCGCACGTTTATCATCAAATAGCTATGGTGGCAATGAATGTGATTCATGAACTGACGATTATTTACATGATATTTAAATGTGATTTATTATGTGAGCTCAAAACATCAGACACATTCACGAAATATTTAACTAGATGACGCCCGCGACTCTGTTGCGCAAAGTACTTTTTCCGAAAAGTGTCCTTTGTCCTTTCTCGTAATTTAAAGTATCTCCATAATTCCTTATGAGGAAGACGCCGAGTCCCAACTGTGAGGAGTGTAACGTTGTGGAGGACGTCTATCACGTGCTGATGGAGCATGTCCGGGCCGAGGCCGAGAGACAGGATTATTTTTATGTATTTAATTATAATTTTCAAGTCGGATTTTGTAATACTGTTTTGTCTTCTCCGAATTCTACAGCTGCCAGAGGGCTTTATAAACTTTTTAAATGTTGTGTTAATCGGCGTTAGCATCTGTTTTTGTATCTTTTTTTTTCTTTTTGTGTCGATTTTGTATTGTTTCTGTAATTAATGTACTATGGGGGTGATGTTTTCCGTTGGGAAAAAATCCCCTGCTTAAAATAATAAATGAAAAAAAAACTCCATAATTTTCAGCAAAATCGGTTCAGCGGTTTGGGCGTGAAGAGGTAACAGACATACTTACTTTCCGATTTATAAAATTAGTATGAATAATTGGATACTCATAATTATTGATACAATTAAAGCTCAATAATTGGATGTATACAGATTTCAATCTTAAAATATATTTAAAGCTACAAGCGCCCAAATAGGAGAATCGCAAATACTTAATCCACGAACACAAACGTATCAAGTAGTTCCCGGAACAATGGAGATACCCACTTTAGAATATTATTATGATTCAGGCAACAATAGGTAATAACTAATAACACATTCGTTCGGTTAATTGGTAGATTCAGAACCTCTCATAATTGAAGACGCAAGTGGGTGAAGTGAATAACTAACCTTTCGAAAGACGAGCATTGCTCGTCGTTTGGGAACGTGATATGATAATATGGCACACGAAGTACATACACATGCGGTATCTATCTTGATCTACGTCTGTGACATAAGTACATTTACTCATTTTCAAGTAATAGAGGGGTGTAGACAGTAATCGAAACATAATACCAATTATTGTTTTTTGATTTTGTAGTGTAGATATTAGAGTTTGTATTGTAGAATTACCGAAAATGACATCTCTTTACTCATTAACTTTATAATATTTTTTTTATTTTATTTAATAAAAAGTAAATATTTGATCCGTAATATCAAGTGATCGCAAACAGCCATCACAGAGTGTGACGTCACCATCTCCAAAATATTGCGTGTGACAGTGATCTTTCGATGTCATCCATGTAACAAAGATTTTATTGTTTGGAGGACCGTGACGTCATAGCGGCGCCATGATGAACTTTAGCGTTTCAGCGGGAAATTTTAAAGCGAAATTTAATAAGTGTTTTTTAATTTAAATAAGAGTGCATTAATTTTTTATACTTATATATTTTTAGGTGAAACGAAATATGTACATCTGTAAAATAAATATATTTCCTAAAAATAGTATGCACCCCAATTTGAATAAACCAACTTACATAATGCCTCGTCTAGCTTATGTATCTATTTATAAGTACATGAAATACTTACATTTTATTTCAAATCATTTTCTCGGTCCTAAAGCCTTTATTTATGCAAAAAAAACCTTAATTTTAAGATTGTTAGTTAACCACTACATTCACTGTGTTTTTAATTATTAGTCTTTGGAACAATGTACTTACGCAATTCATAGCTTCATGGAACACTGGTTTTTTCTCCTCAAAGTCAAATTCAATGTCAGAATACTAATCCTTCGTTGTTTCGAGTTTCATGCGGCCTTTGGTGTTATTTTTACTTCCTCGCTGATTTTCCGTTTTTGGCTATTGCGAAAATGTGACCTTACCCTAAATAACTCAATATTAATACAGCTTAAACTTATTCCAAACAGTTAAATAGTATTTATTCAATACGTCAAACGAATAGGTTTTGGAGTTTAGAACAATAATTTAGACATTATTATAACACAAATAACTCCTTTATAATACGAGCACTCGTATAATATATACTGGTTTTATAATTATAATAATATGAAACCAGTATATAATATACGATTGCTCGTATTTATTAAAAAAAACTTGTGAGGTGTCAAGGGACACCCGAATGGAACGAAGTTATTTCTTATGTTCAAAAAACCTGTATATTACATATACACTAAAAAAATATATTTAAAAAAACGCCATCTATTGACGCCCAGAAATACTAACAACGCGTCGCTGTTTATTTAAAAAAAACGCCATCTAGTTGACGCACAGGAATACTTACTATCAACGTCCTCTGCCGCTAACATGCAGGTACTAATAAAAAAGTGTCGAGGTCAAATCAAGGTCAAATATTGTTCTGTCTAGCCTTCAGATTTACGCCGAACGCGCGTTAAGGAACTTCTTTCCAAAATTTAAAACCAGCAAGGTGCGAATTTTTGTGTAATACATATGTAATAGATATCAAGCATTGTTTGCTCCTTACTAAACGAAACAATTACAAAGAATTAGACGTTACTCGCTAATTAAATTAGCACCTTGCTCAACAGTTCTCGGATCAGCAAGGTCAGAGTAAGTCTAGTGTTTGTACAAACGTGTTTGAACTTCGACGAACGTTCTATTCATTCGAAACGAAGAAATTATAATATAGAAGAATTTTGAGCACTTTACATTTCGAACACAAACTTTTGTATTTAATATATAAAATGTTGAAAATAAATGAAACATAGTAAAATGTGGAAATAACGAGCGGAAAATTATTCGAAAGTGCTTATCTCACGATTCACGAACTACTAGAGCAACTTTTATGTTATTTGGCACCAATATAGAGTTGATCACGTGGAGCGACGAAGACAATTTGTTTTCCGGGAAAACGTACGGTTTCCGTGAAATTCCTACGCGGGCCAAGCCGCGCGGTACATCTAGTTTTACATAAATGATAAAGTATGAAAATTTTCAACTTTACTACCGCGAACAAACTGTAAATATTGAAACTTATGTTTATGAAGGCGAGCGATTCGCCCGAAGTTGGGTAACAGTTCCATCTATTTATCTATTCAAGGTACTGCGAGTACGAAAGATATAACACACTAAAATATTACTTTTGCTGTTCAGGTCGAGGTCTTGGTATTTATTACTTAGGTATCAAGTTGGAACACTAGGATATTGTAAGGTCAAAACCATTAGTTAGAATTTTTAGGATTTACAAACCTGGAATGCAGAAAACTAGGATATTGTTCAACACCATTAGCTATTTTTTTTAGAATTTACTTAAAATAAGAACATTGAAAACATAATACACTAAATCCTCCCGGTTGCGCCGACGCCGAGTCCACAAGCGACTCAGCAAAACTACGCGACTGTCGCTGGTCGCCCCGCACCTCTCCCGCGGAAGAAAACAAATGGGGAGAATGTGAGCCGCAAGGCTCTGGAGAGTCGCAAGACTAAGGAGAGCCGTTGCAAGGCTACGAAGAGCCGCAAGGTAGAGTCTTCTCCACCTGGCAAGGACGAGAGCAGGGGGTGCGATGAGGAGGGCTTCATACTGGTAGAGAGGAGGAAGAAGAAGCCCGCCGCCCGCAACCATCGCGGCACCGCACCCGATGTACCTGAGCTGCGTCTGCGTAGCGAGGTCTCCACTACGCCCCTGTACCTATATCCCGCCTGCACTGGTCCATGGAGGTCGAAGACGTCGTGGACTACATCCAGAAGAAGACGACACTGCGCTTGAGGGTCGAGCGTCTGCAGTCTCGCCACAAAATTAACTTTCCTCTGTGGTGAGAGTACCGACGAATCTTCTTTCGACGTTTGAGGCGCCGGAGTTCTGGCCGATGGATGTGGTCTACCGTAGGTTCCGGGGGAGAATACGGAACGAAGCGCGTCACGTCGCCGTCAACACGTGACAAAGTGTAGTTTTGGGTATATAATAATAATATTATGAAAGTTATTCTGTAAGGTATTTGTATTATATGCCTCTAGATGCCTGAAATAAATGGTCCCGGTGAACTTCGTGTCACTTTTTAAGACTAAACTTAGCCCAATCCATTCAGTCGTATTTGAGTTTTAACGTTACTAACACAATAATTGAAAATCCATTTTAATTTATATAGATTTGTTAGTGTACTCAAAACTTAATCTAAAAATAAGTTCTGATTAATGATTACATACACAGAGGTTGTTAGTGGGCTTTCATAAATGTTGAGTTATAATGTAAAACTTGTTCAGTACAGTGTACTTTCAAAATATCAAATATGTCAATAAATATTGTCTGTTGGGCTGTGTTCCTAGGGTTTAAGCTCATTATAATTTTATGGTAGTAACATAACATATAGTTATATACTAATTAGTAGTATGAACATGTATTGTAATGTAACGCCTCCGTGGTCTAGTGGTTAGAGCGTCGCTCTCGACTCCGGAGGTCGTGGGTTCGAATCCCGCGTTGGAAACATGTTACTTCCAAGTTTGGTTAGGACAATGCAGGCTGATCACCTGATTGTCTGACAAGTAAGATGATCCATGCGTCGGATGGGCATGTAAAAAGTCGGTCCTGCGCCTGATCTCTCGCCAGTCGTGTTGGTCTTCCGTCCCACTGGGTTATGAGAGTAAAGGAATAGAGAGTGCTCTTGTGTACTGCGCACACACTTGGGCACTATAAAATTACTCCTGCGTACCTGGTCTGGTTTCAATGAAACCGGCTACCGTCACCGAAACCGGTGTGGGGAGTATTATTATTATTAGTAGTATGAAAGTAAAGAGCGTGAAGCCCACCGACAAACCGCTATGTGGTTTGGTGGGCTACTAGATAAAGTTGTTTAATACCTTCAATAAAGGCTTTTATTATTATTATTATTATTATTAAAATATAGTTACTATGTATAGTTCTTATATAAAAATAAAAAAATAAATACTATCGGTAAATGTTACACAGATTTACGAGTATTTGATTTAACAGCTGTATAGACGGAAGATGTACATGTAAATACGAACCAGGAATCGTGACTAGTAATAATAGACAATATAGAGAAGCAATAAAAGGTTGAAGATATTGCATCTGTCACCTAATTTCTGGGCTATATGCATAAACTCTGACAATTCGATGCGACTTAAAATCGTAATCATTAGATTTATCGGTGGAAATCATAAATATGCCATTATAATCTTTATGTGTATTATAAAGCGTCGTAAATGTTTAACTAGGACGATAAAATGATAAAAATATAGGGCCATAAACGTACTGTTGGACGTTCCCGTATTGTTGATGTAAGTATTACGTAATATTATTATTTATATTTATTTTACTATATAATAATTATCTGCTAGCTCCATTACAAGTACAAATTATACACCAAATAACTATACAGGGTCTACTTGTCTACTTGTCTTTCTCTCGCATAATGGTTACAAGTTACATAGTCTTTAAAAATCGGCCAAGTGCGAGTCGGACTCCGAAGGGTTCCGTACCATGTATATTATGTATGATCAACCCGTGTATGGTCAGCAAACATTTATAACGTATTTTACACTACTAACAATATCATTTCAGTTACGTTCTAAGGAATTTGAACGAAAAGTTCCTTTATCCTTCGCCGAATATTTTTTTTTAGTTAATCGACTATTACTCAATAACTTATGAAGTCTTCTTAGTCGTGATAGTTTTCCTTTCAAATTCAGTATATTTCCTACTCCCGTGATTTTTTTCACATTTCCAGAAGCAACCGTTTAGCTGGTAGAAGGGACACTGAACTGTAAAGATTTTTTCCACTTTAAAACTTCGTATTTCACAAATGGATCCCTAAATCGTAAAATGATCTTTGAATACTCGTAATATTTGAAAAAAACTAACCAACAGCACCCCTGAATTTTGCCTTCAACCTTCGGAGTTTATAAACACAAACTGGTAATTTTAAGTACAAAACACATCTTACAATACAAGAATTGAGGTTACACTTCAAAAGATGAGTCAATGCGTTCGCGATGTGTTATTTGATTTCAAATAAAGACATGAATAGGTGCAAAGGTCGAACCCAGCTGCAATAACTCTTCAACAGCTCAAAATGTAATTTCCTTGGCAATTACTGTACATGTTGAAATACTGACATAATATGTATTACAAATTATGAGCAATTCTAGATTACATTTCGAGTATTTAAAGTTGGAATGTAAGTCTTTAATAACAGTTGTTATTAAAGACGAACTTTATAGCTAAATGCTAATCTATACTTTTAATAAAATCGTAGAGGTAAAATTTTTGTACATTGAAAATAAACTTGAAAAAACGAGTTACTAGCATCGGTCGAGCACATAGGTAGAAATGGTAGAATATGTACGACCGAAGGCAGTATGTTTGAATCATGTTCTCTGGGAGAGTTTTTTCTGCCAAGACGAAAGAACTACGATGCTAGACAACCTACAGTGTAAATCTGATGTCGCATACTACGGTGATCGTGGACAGCAGGAAATTAATCCGTGCCTTCAAGCGTTTTCGTCATAATTATTATTGGCAACAGTCTAACACAAAAAATTCCAATATTAATTTAGCTATACTTAGTACAGTTACAATTTTTATAATTATAGTTTATTTTCGTGGTGCATTAAAAATTTCGTGTGTAATGTAGATCCAAATAAAATAGTCGTAGATGGGTGTTCAATTTTGTAAATCTCGATTTTAATAACATACATTAACGCGGACGAAGTTGCGGGCAACAGCTAATCCTACATAAGTACAATCTTATAGTGGAAATTTTATATTATGTGATAAAACTTAGACAAACTTATTTATCAAAGAAAGTAAAAAGCTCTACTTAGCTTTATCTGGATTACTTTATAAATAAAGTAAGTTAAAACATTCTTATTTTGGAGTCTCACTTTGCTTTGTCCTTAATACGTCCAATTTAAATTTTACTTTATTAATATGAATAAAAACTCGGTTAAAATAGCGGGATTAAAGAATGTAGACATTGTGGATCCTAAAATTATGATTATTATTAATTTATTTAATACGTGAAACTTAGATTTATTTATTATAAAATTGTTATTCCACAATAAACATGTAAATAACAATTGCAATGATTTTTTATACTTAAAATAATTATATTTTTAAAAAATGTTAAATACTTACGTGATTAATTTTAGTGTTGTGCAAATTAACTTTTTATTGTTAGAATAAGAGAATACTGACATTAACTAAATAGGTAAGTATGATGTAAAAATATAACAATGGATGTTAACAAAGATGATAATCATAAATAAGCTGATGATATACATTTCAACGACGAATACAAACACTAAGCAAGTAATGTCTGTCAAGCCAATACAATTGACAAGCTAAATACTTCTTGGCAAGCTTCAAGACAGCTCAAACTGAACACTAGGGCTAATATTGTAGGGACCAGATGCCATAAGCTCCTTACTGTGACACGCTTGAAATAATAACGAGATTGCAGAGACTATGCCAAGAGGAGTGACATAGGCGGTTCATTAGCTTATTGTCTGTTACGGTAGACATATATCTATACCAATACGTTATTATAAATGCGACAGCCTGTCTGTTTGTTACCCCTTCACGTCCAAAACGCTGAACCGATTTAGCTGGGTATGGATATACTTTGAGTCCCGAGAAAGGACATAGGATACATTTTATCTCGGAAAAAATGTACGGTTCCGGCATCATTAATGAATTTTTGCACAACGGAGTTGCGGACATCTTCTAGTGCTTTATAATGCGAGTCTTCATACTTTGAATGCTAGTAATCTTGATATTATGATCCATTTAAATCAGGGGTTCCCAAACTTATTTTGTCTACTGCCCACTTTGTGAACAATGATGTTTTAGCGCCCCCCATTGTTTCAATTTAAAATGCATCCGGATGAAATGAAATTACAAATCACCTCCCCAAGCCTCTACACAACATCCCCATTTTTTTCTGGGTCCTAAACCGCCCTTTACACAACACCCCCATTTTTTTCTGGGTCCCACACCAGTCAACCCTTTAGACCTTCAGCGCCCACAATGAGGCGTTATCGCCCACTTTAGGAAAGGCTGATTTACATGGATAGATTTGAATGATTTACAACGTGTAGCAAGACTGGTGACTGGCAAGTTACTAGTAACTAGACTGTCGCCGCGGGTCAAAATCTGTAAAATTTTGTGAATCGGACTATGGTTTAAATGAAGAGAAGCAGAGACGCACGGCAGACGGAGGCCTTGCTGAAGTTCTATATTGACGAATAACTAAATCTACATAAAAAAAAATCCTCTAAAATTACTTCACTTTCCCTAGAGTCTAGACCAATGACTTTATAAAAGGTGTTCGGACATAATAATAATGAACAATCTTCACAGCTTTGTGGGTATAAACCAGTATCGTGTTGTTACGATGTTAATAAGAATCGGTGCACTCTGCCCTTGCATTGTGATGTAACAATGGGCCAGATATCGGTACTGAATAGTAATAAGTTGTAAAAACAGCCTGGGCTATTGATCTAAGATTATAGCAATTATGAATACTTAATATAACTACTGTGTATTAATTAAAGATTCCATGGAAAATCAAGGAATGACACTTTTTTGTGAAAAATGAACGTTGTTCATCCAAATAGTTAAATGGTGTACTTTTGTTAACATTCATCAGATTTGGGTTAAAAATCGTAGTTCGGTCTAGGATCTAGGTGATCTTATTCCTTTTTGAAGGTACAACAATTTTCTCTGATTCATTGATAAGGTCAATGAATATTTATAAGTCTTTAGACATAATATAAACAGTAGCACCTCCATCGTGGGAATCGCAGACACAATAGATTTTCTATTGTTGTGCGGCAGCCGGCTGCCGCTTGGGGATTGATGGATTAATTTAACTACATATTTAAGCGGATAATATTTTTTTGTAATAAGATATAAACTCGGAAATGAAAACATGAAATAAACTCGGATATTCCTTGACTTTTAATATAAAGTTTATTATAAAACGTCTATATCAAAATAAAAATAAAATATGTATGCAGGCTTTTCGTCTACATAATCAATACAATATCTCGGAGATTATTACCATAGCTTCCATGGCAGTTAAAATAAACTCTTGGCAAAAGGACATCAAGTGTGAGGATTAAGATACTATCACGTGTAATTGTCCCTCTTATTGTTGTCACATCACATGAGTATGAGGAGGAAGTGCGTTTGGCTTCACACCCTCACGATAACGAGTGAAGGCTATGTCACATCAGTCAGATATTCACGACATGACTAAAGGTTTTTGTAGCTTAAAAAATCTTCTATAGAGGTGTTTTGTACTTTTTTATGGCAAAAAAATATACTCGCGTCAGAACATGTTATCTGATCGAAGACTATCTAGTAGTACTTAATAATTCACATAATTATTATAGAGTAGACCGCCAGCGGAGCATAGGAGAGTAAGTAATATCCTTTCTTTTTGCCGCACGGAAAAAACGGATGCCTGCTTCTGCTAAAAATTCTTTCAGTATTAGAGAGCTCATTGATTGAGGAAGGCTATAGGCTATATTTTATCACGCTAAGACTAATAGGAGCGAAGAAATAGAGGAAAATGTGGAAAAAACGGGGGTAATTATTTGAAAACGCTTATTTAAACGCGCTAATCTCAGGAACTACTGGTCCGATTTGAAAAATTATTTCATTGTTAGACAGCTCATTTATCGGAGAAGGATATAGACTTTATTTTATCACGCTGAGACTAATAGGAGCGAAGAAATATGTAGAGGAAAATGTGGAAAAAATGGGGGAAATTATTTGAAAGGCCTTATCTCACGAACTAGGTACTGGAGCAATTTCTCTGTTATTTGTCACAGAGAAGTAGACCACGCGAAGGATCATAGGCTATTTTTTGCGGACTAATTTGTCTGTGAAATATCCAATTTACGCGGCCGAAGCCGCGCGGAACGTCTAGTTAGTAATAATAAAATTGATATCATACCTATTTGTAGCAACGAATTGGCTGTTTACCTGAAACAAAGAACATTAAATTAGAAATTTTATTGCAGTCGATAATATTGAACTAGGTTATAGTTAGTTTATCAGCAGACATCCTTGAAAATTTTAATGGCTATTAATTTATTCAGCTAGTAACAGTTTTAGGTGAATAGGCATTCAGGTGAAGAATGGGCATTATCCAAAAAAAAAATCACATGTACTTTTTATGTTTTTTTTCGTCAAAATAGGGTATTTTAAGAATATTAATTAAATAATTTTGAAATTAATTGGCTAGTTTTTTCTCAATAAATTCTTAAAGTTTCGCTATGACGTCATCATCGGCGGCCAATAATTGACCTCTGCAGTATGTTTTTTCCTTTCAATCTTATTTATATAATGGCTCATTATGTGAAAACTGATACGAGAAGCTTAAGAAAAGTTCGAAACGTAATGTTGGTCGAATTTATTGCTAATTTAACGCCATTGAAGGTCAAACAAAGGTTAAACATATTTGTTCAAAAATATAAGTAACTAATGGGTATTTTTTTCGTTTATATACAGAAAAACGATCACTGACCTTATTCCTCGAAATGTTTATGTAATGAGCAAAATTAAAAAAAAAATGGACAATCCCCATTGAGTGAAAGTGAACAATTTGAATATCATAATAGTATCTACTAATATGCATATGCAATAGTAGTAGACTTTGTTATGCAAGGTACCTTACTTGGGATAGTAGTAACTTCAAAGAATAATCATCATCATAATATTAATACGCGAACGAAAAACTTTGTAACCTTTTTTACGAAAAATGGGGAAACGTAGGTGCATGAAATTTTGCACAGTTATAATTTATGTGGTGAAGGAGTGCATCGAACTATTATTATTTTGAAATTATGCTTTTATCATACATTTTTTAACAAATATAACATTACACGCACTACAACACACCTACATGAGAAATGACAGATTTTTGAGTGACAAGCCTATACATACGAATACTCTTTTATTTATGGTTGAAGTCTGTTGACAACAAGTTGACAAATTGAAAATGGATTATAGTTTTTTTTTTTATTGAATCTAAGACACTATTAGACAATGCTTACACGGCCAGTCTGAGATCAGCTTAGTCCCAGAGACAAGAGTTAAAAAAAAAAAAGAAAAAATATTTTTTACAAAATATAGGTAGTAGTAATTTATGTCGTTGAAACTTAGGTCGAATTTCGACCATTGGGCGATCTCTAGTAGTAATTATTATGAATATAGATATAACATTATTATCAATGCGATCTTAATATTTGATGTTGCACTATTGTATTACTTATTACACAATAAAGATACAACATTTCATAGGAGTTCTAGCTGACCTAGAAAATTTTGTTTTGTCATAATATAAGTAATTGTGGGAGTATGGTTAAGCCTCGAGGAAGTTTTTCCAACCTATATTTGTACCACCATAGTAAATTATGAGATAGTTAAAATATAAGCCCCTCTTCACGTTAAGAGGATACCACAGCGGCTAGAGAAATGAAAAAAAAGTACGTGTAATATCTATAGCTGTCTCCCTTACCTCAAGCCTATACCGCAGAACGCGATAGAGACAACTGCAGAAAATCCAGAAAATCAACGATTCGTTGTCCCCTGATTCCTTCTCCAAAACTTAAACGATTTAAGTACTTTTTTTATTACGGATTAAAAAAAGGCTTGAGCTGTATTCCTATGTTTTGCTTTTTTTGTATAATCTATCCAAATCTGTTTTCTGGACGTTTGAACACAGTGGAAAATCTGGCCATTTTTTTGGGTTTTTGAACGTTCATATCTTATTTAATAATTAAATTATGAAAAAAAAGAAAACATAGGGACATTGTATTAGTGGCCGTAGATATTCAGGAAAAAAAATTATAACTCTACTAGCATTATCCAGGGAGGAAACAGGGGACAACGTTTGTATGGAAAAAATGGCGGTGTGGTATCCTCTTAACGAAGCTGTCTTGGCGCAGTTGACGTCGATCCTGGCCCCTGGGCAATTATCGAATATTTGAAGATATTTCTGATATTATGCCCCTGCGTGGGAGACGTTAAGAGACTCTAAAAATCAAACATCGTCCTTCTCTCTTCACACTCACGCCCGTCTTTCATATGCCAGGTGAAAAAGGACGGCGCGGAATCATCGCCGAGTTAGTTTTACTTGAATAAAAGACGAACTATAATGATTATGAAAAAAGTATTTTGAGCAAATTTAGGTTTTATCAATACCTTTTTAGATATTAAAAAATATTAAAGAAAAGACATCAAACTTCGAAGATCCAAGCAAAAATGTATCTAAAACAAGGTTTTTTGTAAAAAAGAAACTATCGAGCATTTTTTGAGTAATCGTGTTTTTGTCTTGAGCATTTAATCTTTATGAACTGAAGTTACTTGTGTCAAAAAATCAGTTTTCTAGACCTTACAGATTTTGAGATCTAGGTTAAAGTATGTAGTCAAGTTAGGGTCATATGGGCTCTTAAGTACGTTATACGTGGGAGAGCCATGCTTCGGCACGAATGGGCCGGCTCGTCCGGAGAAATACCACGTTCTCACAGAAAACCGGCGTGAAACAGTGCTTACGCTGTGTTTCGCCCAGTGAGTGAGTTTACCGGAGGCCCAATCCCCTATTCCCTTCCCTACCCTCCCCTATTCCCTTCCCTTCCCATCCCTACCCTCCACTATTACCCTATTCCCTCTTAAAAGGCCGGCAACGCACCTGCAGCTCTTCTGTAGCTGCGAGTGTCCATGGGCGACGGAAGTTGCTTTCCATCAGGTGACCCGTTTGCTCGTTTGCCCCCTTATTTAAAAAAAAAAACACGTTCAAAACCACTCGTGTAGTTCTATCATATAATTAATTGGAGAACGTGCAGTTCTTATAAAAAATATATTATCAAAATATTTAAGGTAATTCAAAAAAGTCACGTGACGTGATTGGCGTTGTAATTACAGGAGTGACGTGACGGAGTGACAGAACCTTGAACCGGGGCAATGATGTAACGCCCTTCATAATATTATGTCAAGGGGAGAACGCTGTGATTTATTTATAGAAGCCAATCTTAAACATACAATGCCTTGAAGTTTGAGACTCGCGGCGAAAAGTCACTTTGTGGAGTGATGAATGTCTGTGTTGGTGGTTTAAGAGGGCGACTAACCCCAAAAATCAAACATCGTCCTTCTCTCTTCACACTCACGCCCGTCTTTCATATGCCAGGTGGAAAAGAATGACGCGGATTCATCGCCAAATTAGTTTTTTCTCAATTACTCGATGAATATACAACATTTTAAAAATCCGCTAGGTCGATCTCTCAATGATAGAATTTTATACAATGTGTTAAAATATTAACGTAATTCAATGCACGGTTACGGCAATAAATGAAAAATTCGTGAAAATTAGATGCATCTTTGTGATTTTTTTCTATCGAGAAAAATTTAAGATATCGTGTTTTTGCTGAGATTGAATTCTCGGAAATATTATAATGTAGTATCTAATTTTAGAAAATGAAACAATCGGGACTTATTTTCAAGTATAAAAATGAATTATAAAATCTACATTTTAGGGTTAGACGCCCCCTTAAGTGTTTAAGTCGTGGTCATTTGGATGCATGTTCGCGGATTTTTTTTTAAAAAGGGTAGGGTTTGTAGACGTTGTAACTTGTACCTAAACGTACAAGTAGGTGCGGTATCAAATGTGCATGACTCTAAAAATATTCCAAAGTTTACACTTCTGCTGTCTGATAAGGCTAAAAATCGTAAATTTTGGTATAATCAACGAACGAGGAACAGAATTTCTTACAAATTTAGATATTTTCTATGAATTTTTGTCCTTAGATTCACCGTTTAGATTTTGGTAATGTTACGCTGGCTTATAAAGCATTGTCAGTCTCAAACAGGAAAAGTGTTTGCGGTGATACGGGTTCGATACGCAAATGCCCTTGGCCTAAGATGGCGTGAAATTGAAATCACAGGGCAGCGAATATTATCAGGCTTTAAGCCTATTTTACACATATACTAATTCGTGTGATTATGGCCGTGAAATAACTAAGTCACCCAATAACCAAGCGAGTAAGAGTACTAGACTTGGTTGACAAGTAGTAACGTATATAATATCTGTTTTATTGTTTTGAATTATGACGACCTTTTACCACCGGAATATCACCGGAATATCAAAAGTGCTATCAGAGAAGTTGATTCCTAGGCTGGTCGGGATTTGGTCGCGTTATGTCAAACTCAGCTCATCGATCGCAACTACCGAATTGACATAACCCGACCAAATGGCGTAGGTCCGCCTTGTGCCTATGAATCAATTTTTTCGATGGTACTGACATAAACATGAACAATATTTACGTGAACCTAGAAAATCAATGTAGCCCAACATAGAGAGAGATTTTCAGATATTGTGACTTCAGCAAAACACTTACATAAGAGTTATTAAACGAACACAATGTAAGCCTCAGCTTATGAACACTTGGCTCCCGCTTCTGCCAAGTTTGTTACGGCAGGTGGTTAGCTTAGACAACCATCTGGCGTGGCAATGAAGTCGAACACTTTAGTATTAAATGCATCATCGTTGTCTAGTCGTTGAGTAAAGTTTTCAGGTCTAGGTCTTATGGCTATTAATCATGAAGCTTTTCAAAAACATAAATGTGACATGAGAGCCAAGTTCAAGGACAAAAAGATATGATATCAAAAAGGGTCGGTATCTATTACACTATCTAGAACTTTTCGGATAACATACCGAGCGTTTATTCGTCAAATTGCTTAGTCGCCAGTTAACGTTGACAAATAACTACAAGGTATCTTTTAGATTTCTAGGCAGATGGCGGACCTAAGGGCTCTTCCACGCGACGTTTTTTTAAGCTCGTTTGTATCGATACAAACGCGAGTTGAACGCTGAGCAAACGGAAGGAAGCCGACACGTAGTAAACTTTATATCTGCCAAAACGCGATGAAAACGCGCAGAAGACGAGCGCATCTGAGGCCGTACCTCGAAACCGTTTTGAGACTCAAAGAATCGGACGAGAATGCCGCGTCCTGCTCTAACGACGTCATTTCACGTTTGTTAGAGAAGGACGCAACATTCTCGTACGATTGTTTGAGTCTCAAAACCGTATCGTGGTACGGGCCCAGAAACGCGCGTCGTCAGTGCGCAAAAAATACGTCATGTGGAAAGGCCCTAAGTAATTTGGTCGCGTTAAGTCAAACTAATCCGACCGATCACAGCTAACATTGAATTGACATAACTCGTCCGTCAACTGCCTAGGAATCAATTTCCTCGATGGTTCACGAGAAAAAAAAATAACAATACTTTTTTAAACGTCTATTTCTTTAAACGTTTAACCTTTACTTTCTTTTGATGGCAAGCTCCGTACCAAAGTATCTTGAACCCGAAATGGAAAATGTAGTAGATATGAGGTATCTTAAACATATTTTTTCTTGTATTTGAATATTTATTTGATAAGTTACTCGGAGTGAATGTGATACATCGCCGCTATAAAATCATGTTATCGACTTAATCCTGTACTTTGAACGTGAGAGCCCCCGAGAGATTCTCTATAAATAATTCACGAGGAAGATCTTTGAAATATTTACGCGCTCATTTTATATTCCAAGTATTTAAGTATAATATCAATTGTAAAAATCGACTTTCAGTTCAAAGGAAGACTTGTTTTCACCCGGGTGTTTTGTTTTCATAATTTTTATGATAAGAGTGTTAGCTACTGTTTTTGTACAACATCCTATTTCTCGATGCTTCGATTACAGCCATTTACCATGACATCTTACATGAGTCATGACATCATAGCCGTATTACTTTAATATTACTTTCAGATTAATCCTGATTTCCTAGTTCCTGGTTATTGACGACCTCTGTGGCTCAGTTGGTGGGCTGTTGGTAGCTCAAGCCGGGGATCGCGGGTTGGAATCCCGCCGACAGAACAAAAAGTTTTCAAAGTTCCTGGGTCATGGATGTGTATTAAATATGTGTATCACATAATTAAAATCTTAAATATATGTATAGTATAAAAGTATTAAATATATTTCCGTTGTCTGGTACCAGTAACACAAGTCCTTCAGTAGTGTTAGCACGGCGACCAGCGGAAATGCGAAAGTATAGACAAACTGTGGAAATAAACCTAAGGTGCCGTTCCGATCTTTTTTCGTTCCGAAAAATTCAATTAAAATGCCACTTTATGACACACTATAGTATATGTCATAATGTAGGATATTATTTGAATTTTTAGAACTATAGTCTGTCATAAAGTGGCTTTTTAATTGAATTATTCGGAACTAAAAAAGATCGGAACGGCACCTTAAGTTTATCTCCACAGTTTGTGACTATAGTCTGTCATAAAGTGGCATTTTAATTGAATTTTTCGGAACGAAAAAAGATCGGAACGGCACCTTAGGTTTATTTCCACAGTTTGTCCATACTTTCGCATTTCCGCTGGTCGCCGTGCTAGCACTACAGGTACTTAGCACGGGGCCAGACTGACGTGGTGTGAAGCGTCCATAGATATTATTATTATTATTATAGGTTTCACACAAACAAAAAACTTAGCTATGTTCATATAAATAGAGATCATGCTTGTTTATGCGAACTTCAAAAGTAATATTAAAGTAATACTGCTAATAAATGCTCATGGTAGGGCCAGGTTGTCTCGTTCACGCGCGATCGAAACGACATTGAAAACATGAGAATCGAGCCCTTCGTCACAAGTTTGTTCTAATTAGTTAAAGCAAACTGTTACGTAGCAGATCATCGTGAACTGGAAAACCCCAACATCGAATTTACATAATATTTCCCCCACTTATCGTCGTCCATTTAAACATAAAACTGTAAAACAAAACTCAAATTATTCGCACGAGACAACTTTTACACGATTCATGAATTTTATTTTCGGCACAAAAAAAATACGATTCCCTCGTACACTCGTAATAGAGTCGTGAATCGCACGTAATCAGACGATAGGCGCCTTAATTTACGTAAATAAGGCCTTCATCACGCGATATTTCAAGCAGAAGAATTGTATACCATTAACCGGCATTGTTCGATGTAGTTACACCCCCGCCCTTTGATATTTCTACGCAGTTTGACGAATATTATTTACGTTAAAATTCATAAATTTTTTAGTGATCAAATAGATATATTGTGTTAGGACCGTAATATAAGATTTTCTCCAGGCAAGAGACTCTAATAGCTCAGTGGGTGTTGTGCCGATAAGTGCCGACTGGACGTCAAAAAAAGAGTTCTGCTGTCATGTATCACACGTCTCTTTTTACCACGCAGTGTTACTGATAGTGACATCTCGCTTGCTCAGGCCTTTGTTTCTCTATTCCGCTAGGTATATTAACTTTATGATGGGTAGGTACTGGTATGACAATTGACATACGTGGATATGATTTCTTTAGAAGAGAGAGAGAGAGAGAGAGAGAGAGAGAGAGCGTGAGAGAGAGATATAAAGCGAGAGACTTTTATGTGATTGACAAACTATACTTTTGAGAAGACGATATTAATCTTTATGGTGGTCATCGCAAGAGTCTATAGTCTGTACCACAGCGAACTTATCTACACACTTGACACTACACGACATCAAGAAACTTTCATTCCTTCTATCTTAGGGAGCATATCAGCATACCCATACTACGTGACCTACTTTTTAAAAATTTTTTAATGATTAAATGATTAAAATCGATTCAACAGTTTTGATTTATATTCTTTACTTATACTCTATTTATATCTGTCCGTGGCTGGTGGCCCGCATTGGTCGGTACCGCCGCAAAAGCTAAGTCTCGCAATTTTTAAATTTGTAATATCTTCGAAAATATATTTATTAAAATCATATGCTGTAAAGGGCCATATAGATCTACTAGCTGTTGCCCGCGACTCCGTCCGCGTGGACTTCAGCTTGTAGCGTGCGGTAGTTGCCGTTTCATGTAGGCTACAGAAATGCTTCCGCGGTACGATTATTTCAAACTTCAAAAATCTTCTTATAACTTCAAATAAACTCGCGAAAAACTTTCGTTATCCTTACCACCTCTTATAGAAACACGTTTAAGTAAGCGCTTGTGCGATGTAGGACGACGCACAGCGTCATCTATTATGATTTTTTGGAACTAACTTAATTTGAACAAATTTACGTATAAACACCCCTTTACAACTCTTTTTTCCAGTTAAAAAGTAGCCTATGTCCTTTCTCAGGCTTTAGACTATCTGTGTACAAAGTTTAATTAAAATCGGTTCAGTAGTTTTGGCGTGAAAGCGAGACAGACAGACAGACAGATAGAGGTACTTTCGCATTCATAATATTAGTATAGATATTCAATTTACAATGTATTTAAAGTGGTTTTATTGAATAAGGATTAATGCCGTATTGGTTAAAATCGCTTCGAAAATTAGCCATTATAATATTTTGTCGTTAAAAGTCAATGACAAAAAACTGTTATTGTGGGATATCCATAAGAGGTAGACATATACCATTGCGGAGTTTTCTGTAGACCTTTTCAATGTGTACAGTACTTGGTACATTATTTTGATAAATCTCGTAGGGCTCAGCCTGCGTTTGCAATGTAAGCGGAAAAAAATGTAATTATTTACGACATCACATTAGAAACCCCAACAATAACAGTATTTAAAACCGCATCAAAATCCGTTGCGTAGTTTTAAAGATTAAAGGGAACAAAGGGACACGGGGGAAAAACTTTGCTTTATAATATTTAGTGATAGTCTAAAATTACAATAGAACAATCAGAGAAATTTTCTAGGCAGATGGCGGACCTAAGTAATTTGGTCGCGTTTAAAGTTAAACCCAACCGACAGATCACAATTAACATTGAATTGACATGATCCGACTACATGACATTGGTCTGTCAACTACTTAGGAATCAATTTCCTCGATGGTACCTACTATTTTAGTCACGACTGTAGTTCAAATTGTAATCGAACACTAAAATATATAGTAAATACTAGCTGTCCCGGCAAACGTTGTTTTGCCATGAAAGGAGCAAATACCTCTAAAACAGTTGCATACGCCTGTAATTAGCTATTGTGTTAGTTTAAAACAAAAATGTATTAGTTTTTAAGTTATTAATGTTGTCACAATATGTTGTTGGTGTATCTTTAAATAAATAAAAAAATAAATAAAATAATTTTAGGTATGAAAAATAGATGTTGGCCGATTCTCGGACCTACTCAATATGCTCACAAAATTTCATGAGAATCGGTCAAGCCGTTTCGGAGGAGTATGGCAACGAAAACTGTGACACGAGAATTTTATATATTAGAATATGATCACCTCACCAAACTTCAAAATGCCTGATAAGTGACAACAGTGCCTGTTTTTTTAATGGCTGTTGGCTATAAATAACCATAATAAATGCCAGTGTTAAGTATTTAATGACGAGAAAAAAAAATCGTATGACGTTTCTCTCGGCGAAATTGACTACGTGACAAAACTATAGACCTCCCCCCCTCTCGTGACCGAACGTAGTATTTTGAAGAGCCCCCTCCCCCCGCCCCCCCTAAATGGGTCACGCTGCACGCAGTATGGGTATGCTTCCTTACCTACAAATTACAATACTAATATTCTCTACAAAATATAACAACTATCATAGTACACTTAAATTAAACTGTTTCTTCGAAATGAAACAGTTAGTGCAAAGTTAATGAGGATACGTTAGTGGCCTTCAGTTAGGGAAGTTAAACGTAAACTGAAAATATAATAACTGGGAAACGTAATTAGTCTGACGGGGTGGTTTAATTGCTAAACCGGCAGCGATATCACCTTACCCGTGCCAATCAAAAGCGGCGCGAACCATGAGCGGAAAGCGGAAAAATACGTGTCGCACTCGGGCATTGCCATGGCAAAGCTATTACATAGCATTTTTATAATAGCAACTTATGCAATTATAGTTCGCATACGTCTAGTCGCACCGTGACGAAGTGGGGGGTGTTGGGTGATTCAGTCGCCGCGTGCAAAGCCCGCGATAAAATCTATGCAATAGCTTAAACATTAATAAAAATGTTTCAGACCATAATGCTGTACCGCGCGTAGATGATGAATATGATGATGAGGCCTCATAAATGGTCATTGGTCACACATGAAAATATGCGTTAACTTGAAAACCTGCTCCAATTTTTTTGTTACAAAGTTATTATTATTATTATTATTATTATTATCAGCCTACAGTGTCAAACTGCTGGGCAAAGGCCTCCCCTCTCTCTTTCCAAAGTTCACGATCCTGTGAAGTTGTTGGCCACTATTTATCAAACGCATCTAGTTCGTCGCGCCACCTTTTCTTGGGTCGGCCTCTTTACAAAGTTATTTCTATTTTTTTTTGCTTGTACCATTTTATTTCATTACTATTTATAGAGTGCGATAAGTTTTGCTAATTGGTCACACAATTAAGGCTTTTATTTTTTTTATGAAATAAGGGGGCAAACGAGCAAAACGGGTCACCTGTAGGAAAATAACTGCCGTCGCCCATGGACACTCGCAGCATCAGAAGAGCTGCAGGTGCGTTGCCGGCCTTTTAAGAGGGAATAGGGTAATAGAGGAGGGTAGGGAAGGGAAAAGGGTAGGGGATTGGGCCTCCGGTAAACTCACTCACTCGGCGAAACACAGCGCAAGCGCTGTTTCACGCCAGTTTTCTGCCAGTTTATTGTATTCATTAAAGAGAATAATATAAAGGCCTATTCAACAAACAGCTACACAGCTAACAAAATATTCCCCGCCATCGCTTCTAACTTGGACCAAAAGTGATCAGGTAGTGTAATTATTAAAGAAGTTTCGCCTATCGACATGGAAGGTAACTGGATTCAATTAAAAAGTTCAGCCGGCGCACTGTTTGATTTAGATTCCGACAACAGAGCGGAGTTTCGCCTTCAACTTATTCGAATCAAAACAAGCCCGTTTCAAAAGTTTTTTGATCCACTTACATGATCATTGACTTGATGATTCGGTTATTACGTTTTTATTTGTTTATTAGGTACGCGTAGGTATTGTAACCAAAATAATGGTAAAATGGGATAATTTATGAAATATTTCTTTACATATTTTTGTTTGGCATTAGTCTTTTTACTACTATATAACGGTGGCAATTAAGATATTAGCTCAGAACTGCTGTAAATCTACTTTTTTTCCTTGAAGGCAGGTTGTTATAGCCCGAGTCCTGAAGTCACTGCGACTCTTAAGGATCTATTGTGACTCTTGCATCTACATAGTCCTTAGCTTTAAAATAGTAACTATTTCGTTGACACGTGTTTGTAATACGGAGCCCAAAAGTCCCCCAAACATCAATAAAGTCAAAGTAAACGTTAGCCATACAACATTAAACCCTAAACCCTGGTGATAGAAGTTATTGTTGCTTACAATCTGAAGATAAATTGGCATCTAGACTGAATAAACAATAACTGAGTGACGTCAATCATTTCATGGCGGAATTGCTGACGCGCCGTTTTCATTATTAAACCAAATATTTAGTACTCGATTTGTGCTCTCTCATGAAAACGAATGGAAAAATCTGTACACTTTATTCCGAACTAGATGACGCCCGCCCAACTCCGTTGCGGCAAAATTAGTTCATCGCGCAGGAACCGTATATTTTTCCAGGATAAAAAGTACTCAAAGTGTATTATGTGTTACGGTCGAAGACCGAAAATACTCTGTGAGCGAAAAAATGGCTCACAACGCGTTGTGGTCAACAAGCAACGGCCACGACGTGTTCTGGTGATCACAGAAATACCACATAGCACTGACGTGCTATTCGACCACAACGCGTTGTGCCTTGTGGTAATCGAGAAAAGCCATGATGCGTTCTGAGCATTCAACCACGACGCGTTCTAAAACCAGGCCAGTTACGCAGGAGAAATTTTATAGCGCCCAAGTGTGTGCGCAATACAAATGAGAACTCTGGTTTCAATTTAACCAGCAGGAGTAATTTTATAGTGCCCAAGTGTGTGCGCAATACACAAGAGCACTATTCTATACTCTCATAACTTAGTGGAGCGGAATATCGACATAACTGGCGAGAGATCACGTGCAGGACCGACTTTTTACACGCGCACACTCTTAGGCACTATAAAACTTTAGTTACTTCTGCGTAACTGGCCTTGTTTCATTGAAATCATAATATAAATATCATCTATTACTCTCGTGTACCACGTTCGCGTTTACATGTACAACACAATCCACACACGGCAAAGAGTTGACGTCGCGTAAGATTTTCATAAATTAAAAACTCGAGCGGCCCTTTCAAATCCGCAGCGTATTTCTATTTCTATTCAGCGCAAATTTTTATTCACGCAAAGGCCGCGTGATCCCGTCATCGCACCGCGTCGTCCGCTCCAGACTTTTTAAAATGCTATAAATCATCGCGTGACGTCATCCGTTCATTCACGGGAGTGGACGCTACGACGGGTTCTCGAATGTAAAAATAGGAAGCAAAAACTTTCACGATTCGCCAAGGTTTTGTTCTAGTTCATTTGACGTTCATAAAAGACAGAGAATGTGAGTATTAGATGGTATTAGTAAAAACTTCTTTAGCGACGCTGTGCACTTTCATGAGACCTTGAGACGGGTAGAAAATCTTAAACAAGCGACAATAGATGTGACAGAGGGATAGTAAACCGCCGCCGGCGGCGGCGGTTCGCGCCTTGATATCCGCTTCACGTCACCGACGCGGCAGACACGTCTGCTTTTGCTATTTTGTGTTGAATCGCCTGAATTGACACATCGTAGACCACGTTTTTCAACACAAATAATGAAAGTTTCAGTGCTGTTCCCTTGGCGTCAAAGTCGTGCGTAAAATCACTACCGGGAACTATAATACAGCCAATCGAGAACCAATAGTAGGGTGCAATGAAACCGGTTTATACCAGATTTGTTTCAGTATTAAACGTACTTTACGACATATTTATGGTCGATTTTGCGATTACGTCGTAATGTAACTGGCGCCTGCATTCATCTCGATAATATGATCGATTAATCTCTTCCTATCTGTTGCTTTGAATTTTTATTAAGGAAAGTATTACGTTTATTATAAAATTTCATTATTTAGTGTCATGTAAAATCTGATTAAATTTATGTTCAGTAAACAGATTAACATAGTTTTGGTATTATTGTATAAATGTGTATCTATTATTATGGTACGGCATTTCCGTGTACCGACAATATTATAACAATATTTTATGGAATGTGTGCATTCAATCGCATCAAATCCATTCCATGACAAACATCGGATAGGTGACAAATCCAAATCCGAAAAACAAACATGTTCAGTAACAAATAATATATTTAGCTCAGTTTTGCTCAAACAATTATTTCAGTAATAAAAGCAGAGCATGTAAAAACGAAACACAGAGATTTATCAACGTCGTCATTTAAACGTTCGAAATTTAGGTCGGCGGAGGAAGAAAATCCCTCTTTTAAAAACTGTTAATCCGTCGGCTTTTCAATGGGACCTCTCGGTTTTGGTCATGTCGGGCTTAATACGTACAATGCGCCGGAAATATGTTCAAATTATCTTTGAAACAATTATATAGGTTTACTCATGACATAAAAAGTGAGGGGCTTTTTTGAGGCAAAGGCTGGTATTCCAACGTATTGTCATAATATTATGCTAAGCAATTATTCTTTATAGATTAAAGAAACGTGTTATTCTTCCAAATAACAAAGTTTATTCATCCATCGTTCATTTGTTTAACTTTAGCAGGTTGTAAACGTATCCTAGCTGTACTGTTGTAAAAGCGAAAGGACATGCCTGTTTTGGAGTCCATAAAATAACACGAGTCCACAAATTTGACCCTCCATAAAGAACAACGATCCCCCTGAACTCGAGGGACAGACAAAATCGATTCAACCCAAACAAACTTTCAATTGAACCTGGTCCGAGTGACGTCATCAAAGTTGAAATAGTAAAAGACATCTAATAAAAGCTGTTTATTTGAAGAGGGTCCGGGTCTCGCCTTCATAAGGTTACGGCTTAATATCTCGAAGAAATGCTAACGGTCGGATCCGTTAAGTTTTTGCGTAACTCTGGACAAATTGCGGTCTAATGTAAATTCGATTTTTTATTATCAGCCTCTCGAGTTCTTTTTATATACGAAATCTTCATTATTCTCTCGTGTATATGTTTTTCTTAAATTACCTCGAAGACAGTATAGTACCCTCTTTTGGAGCGTGCATTTCGGCCGCCATTTTATCTTTTTCAGCTTTACAGAAATTCCATCAGCTCGTGCACATTTCCAAACATACATTGTGGTTTGCATTACTGCGAAGCGCCTTGTGGGCTTTCGTTTGGATTTTACGTACTGCTATGATTTTCTGAGTAATCGGCTTTCTGACCCAAACCTTTGAACTGCAAAATATCTTTGAAGGATAATATCGGTGGATCTGCATCATCTATATTATTCAAAGGCGAGTTGCGTGGAAATACATGCTTGAGAAAACCGACTAGGCTTCGAAGAATTCGTCGTACTGCAGATTAATAAATACGCCTCACGTACCGCGCGAATCGCGAAGGTGCTGGGATATGCCGTGCGTGGTAACGTTGTTGACGTGACTTCGCTCACTAAAATCTTCTAGGTTTATTGAAAAATAAAGGTAACGTTCAGCGTGTTCTGGTAAAACAGAATCTGGATAGTAAAGCTACAAAAATATCCAAAATTTACTCCATAATTCCAAGGAATCTACATGCATAAAATTATTAAAACCCCGTCTACACGTTCCATTGTCGTCCTTTTGCATTAAAAATAACAATGCGGACGAGATTTCGGCTCTCGATTTATTCTGTTCGTTTAAAATGCAGCGAACGCCACGAAAGGTCGCAGCAATTTTCGTGCACAATTTGGTGTGCAGACAGCATTTTGTTGGGCATTCGGCGGCGCTCGTGCACGTAACGCCCGACGATATCGTACCTGTTGCGTTACTTGTAAACCGATTTATCACCATCAACGTAAACACGAAAATAAGAAGCCAGTTTAATAAACGTTCCTACGAAATGACTTTCATCAACAATATTTCCTTGTAACGAGAAATCCGACTTGATTTACTGAATACTATTACAGAAGTTACGTCAGAAGGGTAGAAAAAGGTTCAAATTATTGCACACATGTTATGACAGTAATCTGCACAATGTAACATTCGCGTCTCATTCGTATGGCATAAACCCATTTTGTTTTTATTTACAATAATTATGTTCAATGATAGAACTTCTCCCAGATTGGCAAAAGAAAATTCTTCCAGTAGACTTGATACAGCAAAGTACTTAAATTTGAGGTAACCCATAATTTCTCAACGCTATTATAATTTAAACCCTGACAGTAACTCCAAATTATATAATATACTAGCTGTTGCCCGCGACTTCGTCCGCGTTCACTTTAGTTTATAGTTGTTCCCGTACATCGATTGAGTCGTTTACGCGCAAATCAGAAAAGTATATTGTGAGGGAACCGCACATTTTTCCTGGACAAAAAGCATTCCTTGTCCCAGATTCAAGTTAGTATCTCAAATCTCGATGCCACATCAAAATAGATTAAGTAAATAGTTTAGGCGAGAATCATAAAAGATTAATGTGCGGGAACCGTACATTTGACTTTCTTGACAAATAGACTATATTCTAACACTGAAAGAATTTTTCAAATCGGACCAGTAGTTCCTAAGACTAGCGCGTTCAAATAAGCCCTTTCAAATAATTTCCCCCATTTTTTTCCACATTTTCGTCTATGATAAAATATTGCCTATAGCGTTTCTCGATAAATGGGCTGGCTAACATCGAAATAATTTTTTAAATCGGACCAGTAGTTCCTGAGATTAGCGCGTTCAAATATGCCATTTCAAATAAATTCTCCCGTTTTTTCCACACTTTCCTCTTTTTCGTCGCTCGTATTAGTATTAGCGTGTATTAAAATATAGCCTATAGCCTTTATCGATAAATGGGCTTTCTAATACTGAAAGAATTTATCAAATCGGACCAGTAGTTCCTTATTAGCGCGTTCAAACAAACAAACTCTTCCCAATCTTATATTAAGTATTATATTAATAATATTATATTAAGTATAGATTATTAGGGTATTAAAATATTCAATTCCGAGTAAAACGAAATCATCCACCAAAAGTTGCATTGGCACTTTTTCATCCAAAACTTGGCATAAATTCCCTTCAACAAAAAGCAGACTGAATTTTATATTTTCCAGCATACTTCAGCGGATTCATCAAATGAAACTGGAACAATAAAATTACGTGAAACTTTAAAAAGCCTTGTTATTTCCAGCCAGTCGAATCATTAAGATGTCCGGCCTGTTCCAGCGAATTTAATGGCTCATATCGTTGCGGCTGGATTATTTTCAGCCGAGGTAGCCGTTTGAAGTACGGGCACTATTGTTGGGCATTACGTTCGTTTATCATTGCCAATTCACGATGAGAGCCAGCCTTGTTCACCACGGGCTAAATGGGTTAGGAATTTCTTACACAGTTTCTTATAAGGGCCTTTCCTATCAGGAAATTCCAAGATTGAGAAAAATAAATTGCAACCTATTTTAAGCATATCTTTAAAAGAGAATGTCTATTTTGTCAATTTCTTTCCGTTGAAACTAATCAGCCTTATTTCGTGTTTTAATACTGACATTGTTGTAACTACTAAAGCCATATTGTTACGACTAGTAATTAACTTTATTGTAATGTTGCAGTAACGTCAGCGTGAAATAGAAAAATGCATTTACTTATGACGTGATGTGCCGTCCTACATAACACACAAAGGCTGCTTGTTTAGATTTTCATACACTTTTCATAGTTAGAATTTCAATTACATCAGCTGTTGGAATGAGGTTAAAATGTCACTATTAAAATTAATAAATAATTGTGTGCAATTCTTTGAAAAAACAGTAAAATGTGACTTACATACGAGGAGTATTCTACACATCACTGAAACCGCTGTCTACAAAACATCTGTGTCAATTCCAACTGTCCAGGCCTGGAAAATAATATGGTGACAGACAGACAGGCAGACAACGAAATCTTAGCAATAGAGATCCGTTTCGGTATAAACAAGGGAGCGAGTATTGAATAATACGAACGAAAGTGACAACATAATTTGTAAACATAAGACATAGCTCTTGAACTTAGCATGGAGACGACAGATCGGCGAAAGGATGACGAAGTGTGTATGAAATCACGGTCCGTGAGTTGTGTTGCCAAAATATTTAGCGTCAATCTGGGGGCACGGTAGTGCCCCAGCCAAGCTTTTTAGCAAAGGCCCAGCCGTACCATACTTTTCTCGAAGCAGTTCGCGGCTATTTGACACCCCCTTTATCTTCGATGTTAATAAAGCTAGGGATATAGAATTTCACTAGGAGCAAGTATTAATACTAGCTTAATCTCCAAATTACATGAAAATTCGATAAATAGTTTAATAGTTCAAATTTACTACATTGCCAAGCCACTATCATAATTATAAAATAAAGAAATCTAATGATACATTTACTGAATGTTGATTTAAATTACAAAATAAGTTGAAGGCTTGGCTTGAATGTGATCTGAAAACTTTTTACGACAGAAGTATTAAATATATGCAATATTTTGCTTGGCTCCTTTTACATTTTATGTTTTTGGTGGGATCCTTATTACACATCATGGTCCTTGAGTTTAATTACGAGGCGCCTTATTATTGCGTGATGAAACAATTTTAATTATGTTGCGTATATGACATTGGTGTTATATTGCTTGAAGTGTACATATTAGTTGACATAACATTTTTATTATACCGAGGCTTCTAGTACTCCAGTGTTTCCAGTGATTTTTGAATATATTTCTAAACCTATATCATCTATGGATGAAAATAAAAAATATTTTATAACATTCATAGCATTCAGAAGATTTCGAAAGTAAACTACTACACTAATTTTCTGTACCGTCGTAAAGTCAAGATGAAATTTGCTAAGATATAAAAATCAATTTATAACCGGAGCGTCGGGCCCCTTCGGGAGCACTTGAAGAAGATAAATGAATAAACCTTCCGGTATTAAATTATAGAAGAATATGTTTTAGCCCAACAAAATAAACCAAAGAAAAAATATGGAGCGAACGAAATTTGATACTTGCGTAAAGCTACGGAATGGGGAGAAACTTCCAAAGTTTTCAAGATTCTTAAATCTTCGGGAATACATTATTGTGTTTCACAATATTGTAAGAGTTTTTTTTACAAAATTACCAGATTAGGGGTGATTTTTCAGCTTTCAGATAACTTTTTACCTGAGGAATAACATTGGACATTTTGAAATATTTCGATACGAATTCTGTTATGGCCAATTTTAGTGTATTATAATATTATACTAGCTGTCCCGGCAAAGTTGTTTTGCCATATAAAGTATTTCGCCCATATTATTTTATTCAAGTGACTAAATAAGTATGGCACCACGGCAAAGTCCATCGCTATCCCGTCGCACAAACAATGGTCGCCGTCAGTCTCGAGTTGTAATAATTTACTATTATTTATTCGACTAATGCACTTATCAATATAAAAAGTAGATGTTGTCCGATTCTCAACCCTAGCCGAGATCCACGAAAATCGGTCGAGCCGTTTCAGAGGTGTTCAACCACGCACATCGTGTTAATAGAATTTTAAATATTAGATTTTTTAAATTGAGATAAAAGAGTATATTATAGTTTGCCATGCATAAAATTGGGTTTTTTTTGAGGTTATGATTTGCCCTTACGGATTAATTATATTTTTTTATAACGGGCAAATGGCCCACCACACATTCCCACCACTGCAACTCCTGTGTCGCCAAGAAAACCCTTTGATATGAGATCATATCGTAGGGTGGGTGCGGGGTGCCCGAGGGACAAGCTAAATCTGTCGTGGGATCCGCAACGAAATTAATCAGAAGATTGATTATCATTGTTTTTAAACACTGTATCACAACTCCACAAGCGAAGTTTTCAATAAAAATTCTCCTAAATCTACACATCTTCCCTGACGCAAATCGCACCCGAGCGTCGTTCACGCTATGGGTAAACTAGGTTTCTAATAAGAGAAGCGATTATTCTTCGTTATATCGTTTTTTCGGTATGTAATTCGATATGACTCGCTGTTTTGTGGAGATTGATGTAGTCCATAATAGATTATTGATGAGGGATATCACTTTTGGTAATGCTCCAACATTTTAGCTGAAATTAATTGACAAATTTCAGAAGCTAATGGAATTTGTTATCTGTTTTACCGAGGTATCTTAATTATTTCAGAATGGTCTATTTGCGTTAAGACAGAAGCGAGTTATGAGCGAGAGTATGGACCATCTTGGTTCTTGGTTGAAATTAAGGAACTTCCTTGGTTCTGTTAATAAGGCTCTGCTATGCCTATGGTTTCAAATTTCAATGCAGTATATTTTTTTATAAAATAAGGGGGCAAATGAGCAAACGGGTCACGTGATGGAAAGCAACTACCGTCGCCCATGGACACTCGCAACCTCAGAAGAGCTGCAGGTGCGTTGTCGGCCTTTTAAGAGGGAATACACTCTCTTCTTGAAGGTTTGCAGGTCGTATCGGTCAGGGTATAGGTTTTATAGTGCGCGGCAGAAAATTACTCGAAAATTGCAGAGTGGAAGACGGTACGTAGACGAAAAAATTTAGGAAATTTTTTCGCGTGAATCTATGGCGAAAAGTTACATAAGGTATGGTTCCGAACAATTCCACTGAGCACTCCCCCTGATACAACCGATAGAGGATGCAGAGTGAAACTACATCTCAGCGTAATTCCAAGGGCTCCTATTTGAAACATTATGGCCCGATTCGACCAAACTTGAAGTTACACGAGTATAACTATCATGAGAATAATTTTACTCCTTTAATTTACTCTAGGGTATTATCGTTTGCGTTTTACCAAGTTACTCAAAGAGTATGAAATAAAATGTCAATTATAGTTCACAATGACACCGACCGTGACAGTTGAACCCTGTTGTGCAACTATTCTCAGTTTAATATTTACTCCACCAAAATAGCCCGTGTAAATATTTACTCCCGTGTAATTACCTCATTCTTGGATTAGAAGTTGGAAAAACGCAAAACCAGCTTACTCTTAGATTAGGAGACAGTTATACTCGAGTAAAATTTTACTCCAGTTTGGTCGAATCCGCCCTATGGCAAACAGTATCTGTATAACTCACATAAAAATATGTCGACCCAACTTCAAATACTTTCGGATTGGTCAAATTCCTTTAACATTCGATGGTTTGACGTATGTGAGGTTAGTATTCTGCTGATACCTTCTGTTCTACCGAATTCGGATGCGATTAAGGCTGCATGATATTGGATTAAATTGCAAACTCTATCCCTCTACATGAAAGATGAAAAGCCTGCGCGTTACACACGACTCTTTTGAAATAAATTAAAAGTATTTGGCTCGTTGATTGCTGGCACTTGACTCGACTCACGACCACGTGCACTCACAAATTGGTACATGCGTGTTCTCGATGGCGCTTCAGAAATTATGAATGCTCTCTGCCGCGCTCCCTGTGAAATTTAAATCAAAGTCCCTCGGCGCAGAATTAAAACAGATTGCAGTGTGATTTTAACCAAATTACTATTTGGAGTGGTATAATATAAAAATTACCGCTAGGTAGAATTTTCATACCATATTCTTACCCGACTGCTATAGTACTGTAAAGTTATATAAAAAGTTTAAAGTAAGGAAAAACCTATTTTATGGTAGGTATCTCATATTATAACACTGTCATAATTACTTTCATCACCAATTTTCACAAAAACTATGCGTCTAATAAAATTAATCGCACCTTTTGACAACACTAGTAGCGTGCAACGTTTTTCATTTAATCCCTTACAAGCGATTGTTTAAAATTTCCTTAATAAAAGAGCACACACTAGGTTGATTGACGTGTTTGTCGGCAAACATCAGCCGTGCGCCCGTGCCTAGATCTTCCGGCAAAATTCCGGGCCGATGTCCGCTAAAATTCTTTATTAACTTTTTCATATCGGAATATCGCCTGTCTTTTCAGCCGATTTCCAAAAAGGATGTTCTTATGTAGATATAATATTTAATACTTTATTTAATATAAAGGCGGAACTTCAGAGTGAGCCATAATGTACAATCATGATTGTCATTATTTCAAAGTTGTCTACATCATGCACAATCAACGGCGATAAAAAGCAATCATATGCTAAGTACTCACATACGGTTTTGCTCGATCGAGCAATAACGTCGAGCAAAACTCGCGGCTCGGGATTTCGTCCACACATTCAGCATTGCCCGATAGTTTTATTCTAAATCGATATACGAGTATTTAATTCCATCGAGCTGGCTCGATGCAAGCCTTCGAGCTGTGAGTTTTGCGGTCCACACAGTAATTATTACTCGATTTGGAGTAAAACTATCGAGCAGAACCGAATGTGATTAGACCGAATTAGACTATATTATATAAATAGGCTTCTCTACATGTTTGTAATCGCTTATATTTGTCCATCATGGACCAACCTGAAAAGACCGCATATAATTTAATAAAACCTTTTGCAAAATTCTACCTGTTTTAGTTCACAAGTTTTTCGTTCGCTCCCTGGGCACTGCGAAAACAGTTTCAGGTTAAAACTTCGATGAAGTAATGTTTAAGTTCCTCGTTGAAGTAAAAATAAGTAAAAATTAATTAGAGCCAAGTCTAGTGCTGGGTGAACTATTTCAATTAAATTTCATCCAAGTCCCACAGTCGTACTCTTTACAAGTGTCGCGTTCAACTTACTGGATGTTTGTTAGCTCGGTGCAAGCGGTGAGCGCGGGCGGTAAGTTTTTTAGTTTTTAAAAGCTTTATACGTGGGAGAGCCATGCTTCGGCACGAATGGGCCGGCTCGACCGGAGAAATACCACGTTCTCACAGAAATCCGGCGTGAAACAGCGCTTGCGCTGTGTTTCGCCGAGTGAGTGAGTTTACCGGAGGCCCAATCCCCTACCCTATTCCTTTCCCTACCCTCCCCTTTTCCCTTCCCTTCCCTTCTCTACCCTCCCCTATTACCCTATTCTCTCTTACCCGTTTGCGAGCAAACTCACCCGTTTGCTCGTTTGCCCCCTTATTTTCATTAAAAAAAAAGCTTTTATTTAACCTGCTCTTTATGTATGTATGTATGTTCGGGTGAAATTTTGGAACCCAATATATATATATATATATATATATATATATATATATATATATATATATATATATATATATATATACATATATTTTAGGATTCGATAGTATAGGATAGGATGCGTAATCAGGATTTATGCAAGGTGGGAGAACTTTGTGAAAAAATTACAACTACATCTTAGACATTGTGCAATTCATATTATTATTATTGGTGGTAGAGTTCGAATATAGTCGCCACTATCAAAATATTACACTTAAAAGGCTGGAGCTGGAGATTTAAAGCGACACAGAGGTTAAGTTTTAACAGAGAATCTTTTGAATTTGTCATATATAACAATAATATTAATGACTATCTTTTTTTTATGAAATAAGGGGCAAACGAGCAAACGGGTCACCTGATGGAAAGCAACTTCCGTCGCCCATGGACACTCTCAGGATCAGAAGAGCTGCAGGTGCGTTGCCGGCCTTTTAAGAGGGAATAGGGTAATAGGGGAGGGTAGGGAAGGGCATAGGGTAGGGGATTGGGCCTCCGGTAAACTCACTCACTCGGCGAAACAAAGCGCAAGTGCTGTTACACGCCGGTTTTCTGTGAGAGCGTGGTATTTCTCCGGTCGAGCCGGCCTATTCGTGCCGAAGCATGACTCTACCAAGCAAAACGATATACCTACCCGCTACATCTCTTATCATACACTGTATTGATAGGAAATAAAGCGTGGATAGCACATATAAGTTGGAATGCTGAAGACAGTCCCCGCTTCAGCTATATTGAATCACTCGCTGTCGCGGGCCGCGGCGACATTTTTAAACCAATTGTTAACTGCACTAGACATTGAGGATTTTATTAGTTGCGGGTAACTTGTCTCTGTAGAAGTAATTGCAATGGATAGTGGATAAATAAATATACTCCGTGCTTTTACTTTAACGCATCCGTGGTTTCTCTCAGAAGAAGTAGGTTCGGTTTCCGCGTTTACGAGTTGAAAAAAAAAAAGAGAAAAATATTTGCGTGCGTGCAAATCAACGACGATGTAAATTGTAAAGCGACTATCATCGTACCGCTCCTGGCCAATTGCAAATTTGTAGCCCAAAAAATGTGGCTAGGGTATTATGAATTAAAAGTAAAATTTTTGTTACTAACCACTGACCAGTAGTTTTTGTATCTGAAATCGATTCGAAGTAGTTGTATATTCTGAATTCAGAATAATTATCCTTTTATGCTTGACCTGTATTAAACGAGGTTTATTGTGAGATTTAAATATTTATCGAAACCCTTAATGCGATACAAACGAAAACAGTTGAACCTCATAAGCCGAGATCGAGTGCTGAAGCATACGGGAATTCAATTATAGCCGGATTATAACAGCAGAAGACCAATAATTATTTAAAGCCTATTTTAAGTCTTAAGACCCAATTTCACCAACCTCTGTTTGTTAAATCCTAACAAGGCATTACTTAACCGACCTTGGAAAATTAAACAGACTGTTAAAATACTTATGTCCCACAGTAAAAATTTAACAGCGGATTAGTAAATGCAATGTTAAGTGAACAACGAGTGAACAACTATCAATTCGTTCATTCTTGTTATAAGGCGACGAAATTGCAATGTACAAGATTAATACGACATGTTTGCTGCAATGTGTCACTTTCTTCCATAGTAGTATAATAGTAGATAATGCGACCAAATTAAAATATCACTGATCGCATACATTTGTTACGCTATAATAGTTCTTCTTAATTTACCAGGTTAATAATTATTATCTGTCAAAGCTGAAAACATGAATCATAATACAAACTTTTATTTATATATTTCGGTTTGGTAATTTTGATACAAGTTAGTATATTTGCAATGTCAAGGAAAATCCGAAGGCTGAATTTTTGGCAAAGTGAAAATAAATAATTATTCATAACTATGAAAATAATTAATAATAAGGACGTAGCGGAAACATGGCGGAAATACTCAAAAGTCAAAACAGATTCTTTTATTGATATTGCATATTATTGTCTTTGAAAGTTGTTATTTTGACTCATATAACAGCCTGTTAAATATTTAACGGACCTCCATAGCAGGAATTAAATTTAACACGGTGTTAGGTGATTTAACATGACATTAGGGCATGGTGGAACGCTCGATAGCTCTAACAGGCCATTAACTGATTTAACAAGCCATTATTTATTTAAGAGGATACACCAGGGGCTAGAGAAATGAAAAAAAAGTACGTGTAATATCTATAGCTGTCTCCCTTACCTCAAGCCTATACCGCAGAACGCGATAGAGACAACTGCAGAAAATCCAGAAAATCAACGATTCGTTGTCCCCTGATTCCTTCTCCAAAACTTAACCGATTTAAGTACTTTTTTCATTAAAGATTAAAAAAAGGCTTGAGCTGTGTTCCTATGTTTTGCTTTTTTTTGTATAATCTAGCCAAATCTGTTTTCTGGACGTTTGAACACAGCGGAAAATCTGGCCATTTTTTTAGGTTTTTGAACGTTCATATCTTATTTAATAATTAAATTATGAAAAAAAAGAAAACATAGGGACATTGTATTAGTGGCCGTAGATATTCAGGAAAAAAATTATAACTCTACTAGCATTATCCAGGGAGGAAACAGGGGACAACGTTTGTATGGAAAAAATGGCGGTGTGGAATCCTCTTAACATTGCTTGATGAAACAGCTTGTTAATGTTTACATTGCCGGAAAATAGCGTAAAATAGGTAGCGTTCATATTCTGTACTATTTCATATTTCCTAATATTATAAATGCGAACGAGTTGTCTAACACCCTTTCTCTAAAAAATCCGCTAAACTTGTACCTAAAAACCGATCTTAATAAAACCTGTTTTGGAGATACATTGAGTCGTGAAAAAGAAATTATGAAGAAGGCTAAATGCTACAGTCAAAAATGACGTTTTTCTATGATAGAAGCGTTTAGTTCCTTTTCTCGCCACGTTCAAATAAAGCCTTGTCGAACTGTACTGTTCTTTTTCACTCGCGAGCTATTTTGTTTCCGCAGGTTCAAAAAAAACACTCGAGTAAAAGATACAAAAGTCAAGGCTTTATAGAAAATTTGCCAAGTAAAGTTACGCTAGTCATCGAACTAGCGTAACTTTACTATTAAAGCTTCTATAGATAACTGTATTACCATTAGTTTGATTACTTGAACTTCGACCGGCAACATGGGTGACGAGCCAATTTCATAATCGTATTATGAACCACAAGATTCGGTCAAAGTTTTCCAATCTACCTGCAAGTTACACGTGAACCGAGTGACCGCTGAAGTTGCAACAAGTCCCCAAACTAGGATGTTCACAATACTGTTGAGACACAGTATAAATATTATACAGTGTGCTCATGAAACCAAGCTTGGCACAGCAACGTTTTTTGCGCGTGCGGCACGATTCTTTTGGTAGAAGGTGTTAGAAAAAAATCACGCTAACAGCGAGGCCTAAAGCAACGAAAGGGAGCGCGATTATCATAATATTAGAGCGTTGCATTGCCGGACGCGATTTGCGCTCATACAAATCATCACAAACTTCCTGATCAGTCTCCTATATTCTTTACTAAGAGACTGATCAGATTGTGAGGGCGTATGAGACGCTGCGACGAAGCGGCTGCGTTGTCAGAAACTTGTCTTAATTTGTCATAACGCAGATGTGGCATGCAATCTACGAATAACAAAAATTACATGCAATGGACCAATATGGCTTCGCTCTAACTTGTGCGTACGTGTGATTCAGGCGATCTAGTATGAAGATGGCCTACTGTATATCATTTGTTTTATGCATGGACGTTGTTCTGAGTCTGTTGTGACTTGTGATGTTCACAACACTGTGCAACAGATTGTCTCGAGTTTGGAGAAGTGGCACTTGAGATAGTTATTGTGTAGAGGCTTTGTTCGCGAATCTTGTTATTTTAGGTCGCTGTCAAAAACAAGCAGAAAATATTACGACTTCGGAGCAGTACGTTGGAGAAGTAGGAGGCTGAATGGCGAAGAAAAGCATATTTACAAAACCTTAATATTTACAAGAAGAAAATAACATCAAAAGATATAAATTACTTTTGCCCCTTACATAGTCGTTTACGTAAAACACTCGCTCCTTAGTAATAAGAAGATCAAAACGTTTTAGTTATAAAATATTTCATCCGTGTCTGTGTAGCGTCGAACGAACCAGACATTGAAATTTAAAACATTATAACAATGACGTCTATATATGATCAGTATATATTATTATTAGTAAGGGCCTACTTAACGTTTATGTGGTGGTTCCTCTATATGTGAATTCGACCGTACGTAATTATAATAATAATAATAATTTCTTAGGTAATGCTCATTCAATAATTATGTTTACCGCAGCCTAGTCAGACGTTATAACGGCTGGCCTAATTTTATAAGTCTGCCAACTTCGATGAGGCAATTAAAGTTTTGGTAATGGGAGTCGAATTCGCATTTATTGCTGTAAACCCGTGGGACTGAAGTGAGCAGATAGGACTTAGGAGAGAATAATTACATAAAGTATATCACAGTTATACTTATTTTAAGTCAATATTAACCAAAGATTAAGAGAGGTTGTCCTGGTAATATATTCGTAAGTTTGTTAAACGTGAAATATAAAAGCTTGAATTAAAACACAAAGTTTTGATAAGCTTGCCTTTACAAAGACAAAGACGATCACCGTCATTATATGTCAAATATTTGTATACCTTGACGAAGGTGGAAATGTAGAGAAACCATTATAGTTTTAAGACCTTTTACATATTGTACCTGTATTTCACAAATAAATTCTATTTTATTCTATTCATAGTTGTAAAGGCGAAAGTTCGTGTGTGTCCTTGCTCGTTACTCAAAGTGGAATTAAATTATTGAATTGGTCATTAAGTTTGAACAGCATCTTTGTGTATTGTTTGTTTAGAGTCTATGTTTGTAAGACAACCCCTACTAACATTTCGATCCAAAATCCACACCGTTCCGGAGTTACTCAAACTAGTTGTATAGTTACTTAACTTTAAATGAGATACTAAATAACTGATGACCAATCTCAAGCGCGATGCATCGCGAATATAATGCATTTTTCCCCTGTTACCGTGTTAATTAGATTAAAGTTTGTTAATAAAATTAGGGATGAACAACGGGGTGGAACACTCAGCGTTGCAAGAGGTAATGTAATTCACCTGGGGGACGTAGAGACAGAGAGGACGGAGGGGACGAAGGGGACAGAGGAGACGAAGGGGACAGAGGGGACGAACATAAAACAGGTCTCGTTGTCGTCCCCGCAACGGTTATTGTTGTTAAACCGTATGAACCGTAAAAGTTACGAGTTACTCCGCCACGTGAAAGCTCGTACGAACTTTATTTCATAAGCTTTACTTGATTTTAAGCGCTCGATGGAGCTTAAATCTTAAAGTTGCTGTTTTATTAACAGAGTTGGAGAAGTACGTTCGCGATTCTTCTGCACTTAAGTATTAAGAAAAGGAACAAAATATTTATGTACTTACTTATGCTTTCTTTTGCTTTTTGAGGTGAATAACCCAAACGTTAGTATTTCTGCAGAGTTTACTTGGACAACAAAAATAAGTATTTACTATTTTTGTACTTTAATCTTAAACTGTCAATAACAATTTTTGTGGTAAGGCGTGCCAAAGTTGACAAAGAACATTAAATGCGAATAATTATTTCATACTATTGAAATAAAAGTGCTAAGTCAAGATGAATTTGCCAGTTTCAATAGTGACTAGCTGTTTGACCGAGCTTTGCTCGGTATCCGATGAAAATGACATTTTCTAGAAATGATTTTTAGCTAGATCGATTTATCGCCCCCAAAACCCCCTATATACTAAATTTCATGAAAATCGTTGGAGCCGATTCTGAGATTCCATATATATATATATATATATATATACAAGAATTGCTCGTTTAAAGATATAAGATATGTCGACAAATCCAATATAAACCGACTTCAAAACAGGAGGTTATTGACATCTGAATCCCGCCATCAAAACTGGCAAATATATTTTGACTACAGATCTATTCATTCCATTATAATAATTTGCATGCAGCGTAATAATAATAACCGAAATTTAAATACGTTACAAATTATACAATTTCGTCTCGGTCTTGTTTCAACTTTTAAGAAATTTCTTTGCAATTCAAAACACCGTTGCCGCTTTTGGTACACCATGAAAAATAGTAATAAAAGAGTCGATTCAGAATCTGGCACATCGTGTGCAAACCTTCACTTTATGGACTTTCACGTGCTGAAAATACTTTGATGCAACCTTAGCTTGTGCTAGAGGCCCGCCTGTTATGGCATTATAGTTTCTATTGCCCACACATTAGGTGCCAGTAGTTTATTGCCAGGGTTCACCGAGTTATTTTATTTCGAAGTTAAATGTTTTGCAAGATAGCTAGGAGTGCTTTTAATACTTTTATGTGTTGACTCCAAGTAATGGAAGGGCAAAATAAAAATATGGGAAATATCAAATGGCAGTTTCTTGACAAATACGTTTATTTTAGGACGAATATAATATTGAATATTTCAATGGTAATTAAATTTTACTAATGAGTGTATAAATATTTTCATGGTCTGTACTATCGTTTCCACCGAGACCTTGTTCATAACATAGTAGGAACTTAATGTCGGCTTTCTGGGGTTTTTTTGACAGGAGTTTACATTCTACTCATTAGCGATTTTTATTGGCTAACTAACGGCGAAACATTAAAAAATCAAAAATGCTTTTGAATAAATAAACTCCAGCTAAATACCTGAAAAACCGAGCAGTAGTCGAGTCCAACACGCTTCCTATGATAGCACACGTGGTATTCTTTTTGAGTGTTGTTTAAGCTAAATTGAACGCGCAAATACTCCCTGAAGTATAAAACTGTAGTACCATGTAGTGTAAAGTTTAAAAATAAAACCTCTCTCCGCCGCTTCTGAGACGTCGTTAATGTTTATGTGCTAATTTAATTCCCTCTCAACTTAATATGGCCGCTTTAATGATATTTTAAGGCCCACACTTGGAACAATTTTCTTGGCAAAAACATGAGGATTGCTAGAGTTTGCCAAACACGAGCCTTCAATCCGAATGGCGTGTTCGCAGTCTAAAATTGTTAAAGGTTTACCTCGTCATTGCATGAAAACATTGATTTATTCGGTTAATCTACAGTGAAGTCATTCTAAACAGACGGCTTCCGTATGGTCAGCTTAGAACTTACTTTGTAACACGTCTCGTCGGTAGGTAACAGTAGAAAATTACCTGTAACAAAAAAAGAAAAATATAAGTAAATACTTACTTTTAAACTTTGATGGAACTTAAAATTGCACTTAGTTGTGGATGAATTTAGTACTAAAGTTAGTTAGTCACCATGCCCCAAGAAGTTAAATGGATTGGCACCAAATAAGACAGACAAAATACTACATAATAATATTTCTAATTGCATAGACAAAGGACTGATCTATGAGAGTTTAAAACTACGTAAAAATCTGGTAAAATAAAGTGATAGAAGATCGTTACTCAATTTCGATCGTTACTTTGTAAGCGCCAAAGGAACTCAAATGAATTTGTGTAAAATTTGTATTAACCCATTACCCATAAACGTTTGACTACTCATTTTCAACTTAATTGTAATGTATGTACATACGTCATACAGCGGGGCTAAAATGGTCACATTTAGCAATTCCTCTCAATGATTCAGCAAATGAATTGTCAAAACTGTCAAACTGACAAATGTCAAATCAGTACAAAAATACAGAAATGAATTGCAAACAGAGTTGTAGTTTGCGATTTTAGAAAAATGAATCATATTATGATTCATATCATGATTCTTCAAAGCGACCATTTTAGCCCCGCAGATGCTTAAAGTTCAAAGTTTCTTATTCTTATTACGCAAACTTTAAAGAATAATCTAATGATGATGATACTAAATCCTCAGCTAACGATAATAATATCAAATCCAATAACAATCTGCATAACTAGCTTTAATTACTAAACTACACGAGCGTCTTTGGCGTAACCAATCCGAACTTAGCGAAGTCCGATTGGCCGCATCGACCGCAACTCGCAGACATCCGGCTGGAAGGACCACTTCACAAAATCCACATCCTAGTTCACGGAAGTATGCGGTCGGTAAGTTACAAAGATTAAAATGGCTAAGCATAATCTCCTTAGGTCAGACCGCAATGTTTTGAAGATATAGAGTTAGAATAGGGTAAAGTAGGTACCAAATCGTTGAAATACCAATATTAGGTCTGTGTGGGGCTAGGGCAGAGATAAATTAAGATGACGGTAAATTTTAATAAATTTTAAGAAATGCCAATTTTTAACGGTGACAAAACCTTTTTCCATGTTCCAATTTTTTATTGACACTTTTAAGTGCCTGTTATTAGTTTAATAACATAACAACAGTAGTATATCAGTATAAATTAGCACTTCGCTTTTAAGGTGTTTAATATTTTCCCGAACCAGTGGTAGGCATCCTATACTTTTTACGTTCTTTCTACGACGCGACGTTCAAAAAGTGTATTCATGGACCATGGACCATGGACCTAAGGACCATGAACCATGTAAGGCCACTCTAACGGGAAAATGCTTGTTATTCGTTTATTAACTAAATAAATTAAGAAAACAAATTATCAAGTAATGCTCTGTTTTACAATGTATCATATTATAAATCTCTTTTTAAACTAGCTTCAATAGCTGTTTAATAAACTTAAGTTTTGTTAAGCACTTCCAAATGGCCTTGCAAGAAACACAGCTCCAAACAAGGCCAATATTATACATCAGTCGTTAAACTTGAAAACAGAGTACTTGTAGTATTTATTTATCTGCTTTTACTAAAACGACATTATAATTTCTTTCAATTAAGCAACACATTATTATATCATTGAACATTTTGGTTTATTCATATAATATTTCTTGGTCCACGTAAAGAGATGAAAGCTAAGGTAAGTGTGTGAATCTACTCGAGTATATCAAGTCCTCAATCCTCTGTGGCACATGTATTAATTATGTCAAAACAATCAAAGCCGATTGTTAGTAACGTAGGTATGCTCTAACCACATGTGGCCGCGTTACGCAGTAAATCAAGCGCGTGCTTAGTTAACTAGCATCGCCAAATATTATAATTGCAACATGCGGACTATATTGTACATACAAACATAATATCTCTATCACAATCTATACTAATATTACTAGCTAAAAGCCGAGCTTTGTGAGGGCTCACGTCGCGCGTCGTCACACCTTGACTGACTGACGATAACACATCTACATAATATTATATTTAAATAAAAAATAGTATGTTTTAACATCGTATTTTTATTTATCTCATTAATTTGTGTTTTGCCCAAACCGTTGAACAGATTTCCCTGAATACTGTATAGACTATATAGGCACAGAGGTATTATGTTTGATTCTTTTAACTAATATACGAAACGGTTTTAATTTTTTTTCCTACGTGGTTTTTGTTCACATTTATTATATTAGTATAATTATGAATATATTATAACAAATTAGAGATTCATATTTTTATTTGCGAAAAAAGAGATCTCTATTTGACCAAAATGCAGTAATAATCTTATAGGGTGTTCTTATGAAACTCATCAGACGAAAATATGTCTAAGTCGATGAAGTTTGAGCATATTTTACACATATACAAACACATAAATGTTTATTCAAATAGTTTACAAGACAAAACCGTGCCAATGTTTTGATATATTCGGATAAACCAGATTTACAAACACCATCATTTATAAACATCAATATATACCCATATTACGGATAACATTTTCATATTATCTTGGAAATCCACAGAATGGCGTCAATTTTTCTTGTCGTCTCGTCTATTCGTTATCACTGTGTAAATATAAGACTTGGAAGCCACAATAAATAAGACCAATTACTAATATTATGGCCGTCTAGGAATATACTTTATGTTATTCGATCTGGCGACATATTGTGGCAATTAATTTATATTAATGCACTATTAATTGCATGGGAATTATAATTGCAAGGATTTTTTTTTTATGAAATAAGGGGGCAAACGAGCAAACGGGTCACCTGATGGAAAGCAACTTCCGTCGCCCATGGACACTCACAGCATCAGAAGAGCTGCAGGTGCGTTGCCGGCCTTTTAAGAGGGAATAGGGTAATAGGGGAGGGTAGGAATGGGAAGGGAATTAGGGAGGGTAGGGAAGGGAATAGGGTAGGGGATTGGGCCTCCGGTAAACTCACTCACTCGGCGAATCACAGCGGTAGCGCTGTTTCACGCCGGTTTTCTGTGAGAACGTGGTATTTCTCCGGTCGAGTCGGCCCATTCGTGCCGAAGCATGGCTCTCCCACGTATAAAAATTGCGAATTTCCTTCATTCTTCACTATTAATGTTGGTTGCACAATTATAATATTCAATATCTAATATAGATAATAGATATACTAGCTTTCTTCGCATGAAGATGTATAAGACTTCACAAGAAATAGTCTGGCATACAAAGTTTGATTCTCTATTTCACCCCCCAGAACAAAATTTGTTTGAAGTGGATCTACATCATCATATTAAGAAAACATTTGTAATTTTTTTTAATTTAAGGTCGTTGTACTTCAATTTTCATAATTGACTGAACTGATAATTTAGTTTTGCTATTGATTATTATGATTATTATTTATTCAGATATTATATTATCTACAATCTACTATCAGAGAAGTTGATTCCTAGGCAGATGGCGGACCTTATAGTAATTTGGTCGCGTTAAGTCAAACCCATCCGACCGATCACAGCTAACATTGAATTGGCATAAGCCGACCAAACGACGTAGGTCTGTCAATTGCGTAGGAATCAATTTCCTCGATGGTACATCATGTATCGTTCTATTACAATTCGGAATCACTATTTGGTTTCAAAATAGATAATTCTAGCTACCATCTGCGTCTACGTAGAACCGCTTAAGCCGTTCGTAAATAGAAGTACTCTCGATACAAGCTTATCGGGTATCAGTTATTTCTATATCTCCGGCGCTTCAAACCCGAGCTTGGTTTTAAATAGGCGTTCTTATTTCGCCGTTGAACTGCCTATGAATTCATTTCTCTAATAATAACTCAACAATCAGAAAAATTTAATACGCAGGTGGCGGACATTTGGCCATTTTAAGTCAAGCCGAAGTACCACGGTCGTACATCGTAGGTTCACCCATCCGATGAATCAATATCTTCTTTAATCTATCTTTAATAATATTATAATAATGTCTACAGAAGCTGCTATTCAAAATTATTTCCGTAGTTAATTGCTGACATCATTTTGACAAACCTAGTATTAAGTATAGTTCTTCAAGGCCTTAATAAAATTAAATAATTAAAATTAGAACTAACGCCACGTTTGTAGTAACGTATCCAATAACCATGTGTCCTTGACAATAGGCATGATGACTATATTTTTTTCTTATCGGTAATTGAAAGACACTTAAAAAATAGAAACATCGTTGAAAGAATGACTCTGATAGCTTAAAAATTCACCAAGATATGACAATTCAAATGTCTCATAAAAAAGACCTGCCCGAAACGCTCCATACAAAGTGCTACGAAAGACTGACGTCAGTCTTTCGTAGTTTGTACGCATCGGGAGAGAACTTTGGTCGACAGGTATATTAAATATTGCGTTTATGAAAGTGGTTTCATAACAAAAGTTGCTTTTAATTGCATAAGTTATCGAATTGTATACAAATATTAAGAAATTTAATTGAAAAAAAATCGACTTGAATATCCAACTTTGAAGGCGCATAACAAAAAAAAATACAAATGCTATCAAGCTGAAATTTTGGGAACACTTATTTTTTACCGTGATTTCTTTATTTTATTAACAAAATTCGCTAATCTTTGACCTTGTCATCATCCCTTTTACTCTAAGTTCTCTTTCCGTTCCGTTCCTTCCTTGTCGGTCTGTAGTCTGGATATAATATTATGTTTTTGAGACAGCATTTTATTTGTTAGCAATACTAGAATATCCCATAATGCCCCATTCTTTCCGTTTCATCTTTTTGTCCTGATTGAACTAGTCTTTGATACTTTTACCTTGGGTACGATTTTTAACAATTTACTTTTATTCTGCCGACGTTCCGCTGCATTAGTTTGATATGCTTTTAAATCATATTGAATACCTGTTCTCTTTGTGAGTCAATATTCAATAAGACTCCTTTATGTTTATCTTAGCGGTTTCGAGCTAATGCATTCGTATTAATCTCCAGGAATAAATCGAATAATGAAGCCAAACGTTTGGGAAATTGTATTAATGGAAATTAATACGCGATAACAGAAGCAATATAATATATGGAGGAGAGAAATGGACGATTTACTTTTTGGGTTTATTTATTTTTTAATAATAATAATAATAATATTTATGGACGCTTCACACCACGTCAGTCTGGCCCCATGCTAAGTACCTAAAGGACTTGTGTTACAGGTACCAGACAACGGAAATATATTTAATACTTTATACTATACATATATTTAAGATTTTTATTATATCATACACATATTTAATACACATCCAGACCCGGGAACTTTGAAAACTCTTTGTTCCGTCGGCGGGATTCGAACCCGCGACCTCCGGCTTGAGCTACCGACGCGCTCACCACTGAGCCACAGAGGTCGTCAAATCGTATTTATTTATTAAGTACCTATTACCACATAATGTACATTGTACATTATTATCTTAAAACGAAAATCACAAACAGTATTACGTCTAATGCACATAACAACAACGGTAGCACAGCGGGTTAAAAGTAGAATAATTTTGTCTTTTGCTCCTTCAGGTAAAATTCCACTACTGACGTTATCAAATGAATAATCCAATTTAGTCTAATTGAGTTTTTCCATGTGAATATTTTGAACAGTCATTCGGATGGCTTGGCAGCTACAATCAACAAGAATAAACTGAAACTATTTAAAACAATCGATAATGTGACTGACGTCATCGTTAAATTTACGATCAGCGATTGCACTTATCAAAAATAGGTTAACAGACCAATTAAAACAATTGCCGCTGAAAATATATTCATCGTCGACAACGACCGCTAGATTTATCGATGTGTAAAAGTAATTATACTATTTCGGTTTTATCGAAGCTTCTTTGGTATTAGGAAGTTTTGGATGCCTATTGCTTGGTAATGAATGAGTAGGTAATTAAATTACTAAGAATCGATATGAATTAGGAACATAATGATTATAAAATTTATTTACATCTTATTTGAATAGGAGCATTAGGTACCTTACATCTTTGTAGGAAAATTTTATTAAATATAAGAAATCTTACAATGATAGCAATAATTACAGGTCCAGTACCGATTTTATGTTAAATCTGCAACATGGTATTCCAATAAATGTCTGAGGGCGTTTGTGCACTACACGGAATTTTACCATCCGGCGCGGCGCAGCATCTCGATTTCCTACCTTATTTATATGGCAAACGTGAAAGTTATGAACGCCGGACGGTAAAATTCCGTGTAGTGCACAAACGCCCTAACGGATAAATAATGAATGTGGTTCTAATCAAATTAAATAAAAAAAAGAGAATTTTTGCAAAAATATCTGAACGTCTAAACTATGGTCCCTACTGCCTGCCACCGGTTCGGGAACTAACCCGGCAAGAAGAAGAACCGGCGAAAGAAACTCGCAACTTGATCTGCATAATAACTATGGGCTACTGATAATAATATTACAATATTACTTGTACAGATAGGAAGTATAATACAAAAGATGGGCTGGCATCAAAATAGAAAATACAAAAAAACCGCCATGATACAAAATTGCCCCGTATAAGTCCTATTTTCCATTCGCCATTTTTAATAGAGAGAAGATTGCAGTCTTTTCTTATAATCCTTTCAGAAATATTACAGTTCCGCGAAAGAAAATAAAACACTGTGATTTGTGGGTAGTTGTTCGTGCTGCGAATTGTTTGAGATTGTTTGAGCTATTGAGGAGCTTGCTTTTCATTATGTACTGTTGTTTTCTACAAGCCGAGCTGACTTCTCGATTCGGTTAGCTTATTTTGTACGATCCCAGCGATGTAAGCCCGACTAATTGATTGTAACGTTACAAAATGTAGAGATACTTGCCGTATAAAACAAAATGAAGCTATTTTATTCCATTGCAAAGAGAACGCAGATAATCTAAGTCATATTTTAATTTCGTTGTGGAACTTCTTCTCTTAGTCTCCAGATCTTTTAATATAAGCCTACTAATCTTTTGGCGCCTGGACGAAATCAGAACTAACGCCTCCATCATGTCACTCGATAGACAACATTTTTCACATCGATTGTGACCGACTGACATTGCACATCCTCACTTCAGGTCTTTTATAGTATGTAGATGCCAACTCAATTCGATTTACCCTTCAAAAATCTTTCTTCTTGTCAATATTCGTTTACAACATATCGGAAGTGAGTGAGGCCTTTCTCGATAGGTGAAGGCTCCGACGAAATAAAGGGCTTAAAGTTACACCCTTTGTTAAGGTGAAAGCTCGTTTGTATAAGTTATATTACGTGGAAAGGTATAAAGGGTCACAAACTAGACCATTTGGCAATCATTACATCGCGACCCTGTTACGACAAAACAATGCAACCCGGGTTACATCGTTTTGTAATAATACAGTCTAGAAATTTATCTACTTGATGTAAGCTTTGTATTGATCGAACCCAAAAAATTGAGGACAAGTTTTTAACCGAAATATTCCATATATCATTTTGCTGTAACCTAACATGTTGATGATATATTTTTGCAAAACATTGTATTACAGCGTTTTGTAACCGAAGTAGGATAACAATCGCCCAAGTTTAAGCATATTTTTATTTTTGCAAAACGCTGCAAGCTGAGTTTTCCCCTTAATATTTTGTCACGTGCATACTGTCACGACAAAACGTGTTTTTATATTGAGATAATAAAAAAAAATACGATAAAATAATGTTGTAATGAAAATTTGCAAATATTATAATTAATCATCTCTAGAAACCATGTACCTATCTACACTGGATAAAATTTGGTAACGAGCTCAAACTTAAAATTTTTAAACTCATTTTTCGCAAGTTGACGTTTTACAGGATAAAGCCTTGTGACAGGGCCGATGGATTATAGGATATTTGGTGTAATCATATTATGTTATAAACCTCTATATCTAATCTGATCTAAAATATATGAAGACAGATTAGATAGGCTATAGCCTATATAATCTTATAAAGAATTCGTGCGAGAGAAAAAAAATATTCCAGCGGTAGAAACTACGACACAGCTAAATTCTATTCTATAATATTCAGCTATTCAGCGCGTTCTCTATGTTACCTCTAACTTAAGTCACCTCTATGTCTGCGATGTTCATCAAAATCGGTCTAGTTCTTTTAGAGCCTATATTCGATGCAGAGAAACAGGCTGATCTACGTCTTTCTATCTCAAGAAGTACGAATCGAAACAGTTTTTAAAATTTACGTATTCGTAATTTCGACAAAAAATTTCATGCCAAATGTTATATTTCGGCGGCAGTTTTCGACAATATGGCGGAACTCATTACAAACACACCTCGCTCGCAGTTACACGTCACCGGGACGTGCTTCGACACGGAAATAATAGAACCAGAAACGTACGAGATTTCATGATGGAAGCTGAAATTAATGGAAAAAAGTTTGCACCGTGCATAAAAAGTCATTCTTGTAAGTTGTAAGTTTTTGTCAATAGAAGTACGCATGGAGAATAGTATGGGTTATATGTATTTTAATTGGGGTATATAGCCTACACATATTATAGAGCACATGGTAAAATTCTGGTATATTATGTCATCTAATGGACTAAACCACAAGGCTAGTTACACACATTTCACAAAATAAACACCATGTGGTTTGGGCCATAATTTTACGTAATTATGGTATACTATCATAAAAAAATACGTTACAATATATTATAGGTACACTAATAAATTACATTTCGTATGTTACATACATTTAAGTTCGAAAGTTGTTTACATTTTGGTTGTTTGTTGCGCATCTAGTATTTGACATCGAGGGTGTTGTAAAAATTAGCGATGTTTTACAAATATTTACGCTGCCGTCACGGAGTTTATCGAAAAATGTAAACTGACAGCTTCGTATGATATTTACTCTTCTTTTTCATCTCGCACCGTTGACGTCTCGGTACGTTTAACATTTTTCTCTAAATATTTTATGTACCTTTTCCGGGCTTAATTTATTGTGTATCTACAAAAATTAATACTCAGTTATGCTTACAATATAATGAAAAACACAACAAACGTCGGTTTCGTCGAAAATTCTGGAACCGATTTAGAGAAATGGATATACCTTTCATATAGTATCGCTGTAAGGACATAAAATAGTTATTATAACTAAAAATGTTGTATTACCTCGCGCTTGAAGAACAAAGCTGCAGGCAACCAGCTAGTTCATGAAACGATCCCAGTCACTGAAATGACAAAGTCAACAGCAGAGCTTATCGTATTCTCGTGACCTGTACTATAGACGAGGGTGAACAGGTCTGACAGCTGATCACGTGACGATCGGGTGACAGGTCACAGTATTTTGAGACGTGAAAGGTAGAGATCGCCCAATCCGACCTCTTGCAACGACATTAGGACTACTACCTGTATTTAGTAAAAAATATTGACTTCATCATAGTTTTTTTCAATTCTTGTCTCTGGGACTCAGCTGATCTCAGACTGGCCGTTTTTAAAGCATTGTCTAATAGTATCTAAAATTAAATAAAACAAACAATAATCCATTTTGTTGTCAACAGACTTCAACCATAAATAAAAGAGTATAATTCGTATGTATAGGCTTGTCACTCAAAAATCTGTCATTTTTCCTAGTAGTAGTGTCGTAGTGTGTGTAACGTTTTATTTGATAAAAATATATATGATAAAAGCATAATTTTAAAATAATATTAGCTCGATGCACTCCTTTACGACATAAACTATAACTGTGTGAAATTTCATGCACCTACGTTTCCCCATTTTTCGTAAAAAGGGTTACAAAGTTTTTCTCTCACGTATTAATATATAGATACCACAAAAAGTTATGACAGTAACCCAAGGGAATACTGTTACATTTCGGAAAAAAAGTAGAGCAGTTTCGAACCAGAGCCCAATAAACTAATATGCATAACACTAAAATGCATTCAGTACCATTAAAAAAAAAACTAATTCCTGAGGCCCGATCTCATTCCTCGAAACCCCTACCGCTGGCTCTCTGATGCAGCAGCAGCAACGCTTGAGTGAAACAGACATCGAAGAGACATTCAAGGTTTGAGAATCGGAGCCATGACTCTTATCCCTTCACAAAGTGTGTCTGAGATCAAAAATATCATTTGGACACACTACAACTTTAAATATTACCTCTATTGACTCTTATTAACTCGAGTGGCCTACGGGCGACGCTTCTAATTTTTTCTAATTTCTAAGGTTAGCAGAAGGAATACCTATCAGTTCACAATTTTTCGATCTTACGTCCAGGTAATAAGGCTCAAAAGTCGTAAACTAGATTTATATGTACCAGTTAATCACCGCAAATCTTGGTGCGCAGAAAAATCCACGGCATCATCAAGACAATTCGGATGTTTATTTAGAGTACCATCTCTTTCATGTTCCTCCAGATGGTGGTTATAAATCACTGGTTTCTCGCAACCGAAATGTTCATGACTCACTGGCTCAGTTGACAGAACGTGAAATACTCCGGAGTTGCGGAGAGTTTGAATCATGGAAGGAATGAGGGATTCTTGAAAGCCGCAGTTCCTAAATGCCGCTCCATAATGTATTTTATGAATTGTCGAAAACGGCTGTTTGGACACCCAGAATATCTAAGGGTGCTATTGATGATGAATACGTAATTAGAGTCGGGTCCGCCTTTTTAGTAAGGTTTTTTTTTAATGAAATAAGGGGCAAACGAGCAAACGGGTCACCTGATGGAAAGCAACTTCCGTCGCCCATGGACACTCGCAGCATCAGAAGAGCTGCAGGTGCGTTGCCTGCCTTTTTAAGAGGGAATAGGGGAGGGTAGGGATGGGAAGAGAATAGGGGAGGGTAGGGAAGGAATAGGGTAGGGGATTGGGCCTCCGGTAAACTCACTCACTCGGCGAAACACAGCGCTAGCGCTGTTTCACGCCGGTTTTCTGTGAGAACGTGGTATTTATCCGGTCGAGCCGGCCCATTCGTGCCGAAGCATGGCTCTCCCACGTATAAACGAATTAAGTGTAAATGGTCTTTATATAACAAAATACACTTTGTATATCTCAGAATTTTATTTAATCCTGTTAGTCCCTAAATAGCTGCAAAACTACTCAAATATGTACGATAGAATTGCGACAATCTTATTCCTCACAGACTGTCTTTATGGGCACTCCTTTGCCAATATTTTTTTAGGACGAAACCCATCTTTTACATAATGTAAAGGAAGGTATTAAAAGGGGTCTGTTTGGTCTTGTCCTTATCCATTTTTTACGATATTTATCAACATTAACGATCATCCGGGGGCGGTGTGAAAGCCTTAATAGTTTCCGTTCCAAATCCAAGGTTGTAGTATTGTTGGTTTTTAAAGTTAGATAATGACGTTGCTTTGTGTTCTTCTATGTCAATTGTAAGGGACATGTTACGGCTCAAACCCGAAGTGCAGTTTAGTTTTAACCGGTTAGAACAAGGTGTAACCAAATATTTGGATTAATGAAGTAAAAACCGATTGTTTTCGGGTAAAACTGGTTCTAGCCGGCGTAACACCGGCTTATACTAGTCCAAAACAAACTGTAGCGGCTTATACTAGGTTTATCTGCCCGGTTAAAACTAGACGTACCCGCACTTCGGGTTTTAGTCGTATTGACATAACAATGTATTGTAATAAATTAAATAAATACAAATTTCCAAGACATAGCACGGTAGTTAGACAGAAGGTAGCGCAGTATAATTGTTTAGCGTGGTGTGTAAACTTGGGCGTATCGTACTGAATAAGCCAACAAGTACAGTCAGCACCGTATATTTCACACTTGGCAACTTCTCAACACACTTCCAACGCTATTGACTTTGCTTAGGTTAAAATATTTAAATTGCTAATAAACTGGATTACACGCAAACATTAACTTTAAAACGTATACCTATAGAGAATCACGTGAACATGTTCTCTTATTAAGAGGGCTACTGACCCAAAACATCGTCCATCTCTCTTCACACTCACGCCCGTCTTTCATATGCCAGGTAAAAAGGACGACGCGGAATCATCGCCAAGTTAGTTTTACTTGAATAAAAGACGAAGTATAATGATTATGAAAAAAGTGTTTTGAGCAAATTTAGGTTTTATCAATGCTTTTTAGATATTAAAAAATATTAAAGAAAAGACAGCAAAACTCGAAGATCCAAGCAAAAATGTGTCTAAAACAAGGTTTTTTGTAAAAAAGAAACTATCGAGCATTTTTTCAGTAATCGTGTTGTTGTCTTGAGCATTTAATCTTCATGAACTGAAGTAACTTGTGTAAAAAATCAGTTTTCTAGACCTTACAGATTTTGAGATCTAGGTTTAAGTATGTAGTCAAGTTAGGGTCAGGTGCATTCTTAAACTAATCTGTAACTAAATGTTGCTCATAGTTTCCTGTGCACATGGAAGCCTAACCTGAAGTAGGAACCTGACATTTTCCGCTGCAATAACTGTCTTTTGTACTAAGTCTGTAGTTATATAAGTGAAGTACATAAGGACTCTCCATACAAAATTTCACGTAAATCAATTCAGCGATTATGTATTATGCTAAGTACTCACATACGGTTTTGCTCGATCGAGCCAAGAACGTCGAGCAAAACCCGCGGCTCGGGCTTTCGTCCACACATTCAGCATCGCTCGATAGTTTTACTCTAAGGCGCTTTGCAGACGACGGTGCGGGGCGGGCCGGTCAATTTCGCCGCGTACGCCCGTCGGTGTCTGCGGCTGCCCGCGCCGCGTACACAAAGCACACGCCGTCTGTGTTACTGCATTTAGACTGGTTTGTGTGATCCACGGCGGGCAGCCGCGGACATGCGCCGCCATTGCCCGCCGGGCTCCAGCGGCGCGGTCTTTTTGTTGGAAATATAGCCCCTTTGTGCTATCGTTCGCGGTGAAATTGACCGGCCCGCCTCGCCCCGTCGTCTGAAAAGTGCCTAAATCGATATATTTAATTCCGTCAAGGCGGCTCGATGCGAGCCTCCAAACTGGCTCGATGCAAGCCTTCGAGCAGTGAGTTTTGCTGTCCACACAGTAATTATTACTCGATTTGGAGTAAAACTATCGAGCAAAATCGTATGTGAGTACTTAACTTTAAAATAACTTTAAACAAAAAAAAAAATAGCACTTATAACTTTCACACTAGAAACATACTAGTGACTAGTGACTGTACTCTACTAAATATTCATACTACATAGTAAAACTCGCTCGTACGGTGAAGGAAAACATCGTGAGGAAACCCGCACATAGTTGGTCCCAGACGTATTGACTAGTTCTTTCCTCTGGACTAGGCCGACTATGATGCGAGAATGCCGTATGCGCTTGGACAACCATACGGACATTTAAAAATCTTGTCCCAGGCACTACAGTATTTGAGGAGTGGTTACTTCGCTCTGAAAAATACTGTATAAATCATCCACAACGGATGTAAAGGCTTAGTTTTTTTTAGTAAAATATCACAAATTAGTACACTTCGTTAGGCGAGATACAGCGTCACATAGCTCCTGTATGAGCTAGTTGAGTTATCGTGAACGTCCCATTTTCTTAGCGTCATGACGAGAATAAATTAAGATTATTCAGGTAGATTTGCTTAAAGATAAATGTCTACTAACTTTAAATTAAAAAATGCGTAAGGCACTCGGAGACAGCCGCGGTAAAGCTATTGAATATAATTTTTTATTAAATGATGCAATATTATAATTCGCATAATGCGTTGTTCAAACCAACAACTCACATTTGACAAGTTGTCAAATGTGAGTTTTGTATTGACGCTTCCGCTTCGCAGTCGCGTGGTCGCGTAAGTTTGGCCTGGTAGCACGCACACAAACACCGCGCCGAAGTCTGGCAACGCCGCACCGACCGGCACAGCAATGCGTCAACGCCGCACCGCTTGGAGTGGGGGGATGTTCCGTGTTACGTTAGTTTCGTTACGGAATTTCTAGATTCGGTAGCCGCGCTCATAGCCCGCCGATAAAAGCTTTGAAATACCTTAAAAAAGCTAAGGTTTTTTTCTATTAAACGTACATAATACCTAGATCATAATAAATTTTTACTCAGAGAGACATTTAAGAATTCTTAATTTTAATGCGATGAAGAGTTTGACAGATGATTTTATATTTAAACCTTAATTAAATTAGAAGTAAAGAAATCGTTAAATCTTTTTCAGTGCGGTCGTAATAACAAAATTTCGTCACTAATGCATAAAACAAACAAAAGCTACAATTCCGAACAGCAGAAAGCATGCAGTATTTTTGTCTCCCCAAGTTGGTACGTAATCGGCGCGGCGTAACAAAACATATTCCGGCAAATAACCACAAGTAACACGATAACAGTGACAACACACGGGAGTTTAAAAGCCTTTAATATTTACAAACGCCCGACACGCTGACATTCTGTCTAATAATAACTTTTGGATGTTCTCGAACTTTGCTACCGAACACATGGGGTGGGGGGGCGAAACGGAGGTGAAATAGGCGGTAAAATAGGGGGTGAAAGGGGGTGAAAAGGTCGTCATAAATTAAATCACATCACCGTCAATAGTTACCCACATCTTACTTACCGTGATTAACTGTGGGGGAGGTCTAATTATGTTAGGGTCTGTTACTGGGGCCGTTGATGCGTGGAGAGATAACGTGGAGATAGTGTAGTCTAGTAGAGAATAAAATATATTTAGCGAGCTCCGAGGAGTCGGGGGCTGAGAAGCGGAGGCGGTTCAGCGTTTGCAAAGTACTAGATACTCTTCTATGTTTGCAAACTACTATTTACTGTACGTAATAAAATGTAAAATTCCACTTCGCAGACGGAGTTAGATAGGCCAAAACACAATGGGCTGGACTATTGGAGTGCTGGCCGAAATTAAAATTTGAACATACAATAATAACACCGGACGGTAGAGAGAGAGAAAAAAAAAGGGAATTTTAGGCTTAGGGGTGGCTACGGTATATCCTCCTCGCGTCGTGTTCCTCATTGCTGAGGGTCGTGATTCCCCTTTTGGCGTTTAGTGACGACCACATTACGCCATCTGTGGCGATCCTTGGCAGAATGGAGAGCCTCATGGAGGCCGGTATCTAGAGTTGTGCGCACTTGATCAGACCGTCTAATAGGGCTTCGGCCTCTTGGGCGGCAACCGTCAACTTTGCCTGTGACCACAAGCTGTTCGAGGTTAGGTCCTTTCTTGCGATGTGACCAAAGAAATCCAAAACTTTACGTAGGCAGCTCGACGACAGTCTTGTTTTTATGTTTAAGTCACTAAGGATGGAGACGTTTGTACGAAAGGCGGTCCATGGTATTTGGAAATTGTTTGGAATTTGTGCATTGTGTATTTGGAATTTTTCGCCAACGCCACATTTCGAAGGTGTCAATTCGACCGCGATCCGCTTTTTTTAGAGTCCTCCTCACCGCTCCCTAGGTAAATATGGAAAATACTGAAGACTGGACAAGTTTCATACATTGTCTTCCGTGAGATGTTATGATCTTTCCATATTTTTTGGATGTTACGATGCTACGGTATATTACCGGTGTAACACCTCTATCTTAAAAACTAAAAGTGCAAAACTCTTATAAAGAAACACCTCAAAATTTTCAAAGAATCTCAGTTGTTACTTGTTGATGATGTTGATGTGAAAGCTGGAATATGAACAAAAATGTAATCAAGTCATATTACATGAGATAATTCGAAAATACAAAAGCGTATTCATAAAAATTCCTTGGCCCAAATAACACTGTTGATTAATAAAACATGCCAATCACATTTATCACAAATCACAAGTATAACGATACGAGTAACATTTGACAAATATTCCGAACATCAGCCTAATAGCTTATGCGGAACAAAGCACCTTGAGCGAAGAAACCGCTTACCGTCCATTTTCTTTTGACCCGGCCGCGCGAGCCGGTCCGACGACGTTTAAACCCCCAAAGAGGGTGCTCGAGGTCTCGTTAAAATGGTAACTACAGCATTTTGTCGAATACGGTAATGGAGCTAATTTTTCGTACTCGTAATGGCGTCAGAAAATCGGGCCTTCATAAACAAATGAATCTCACATAAATAATGCCATGAGAAGGGTCTATGGAACATTATATAAGATATCAGCCGAAGGTAAATATTATGGTTATTTCTCAAGTCTTGAAAGGAAGAGTAGATAAGTAATAAACGAGCAGACATTATCAGAGATTATGTCTTTAGAAGCAACCTTTGACCCGATCTAACGTTGCAACCTGTCCAAGGGTTGTTGTTGACCAGTTTATGAGGGTTTATCTATTCACTAGCAGTTTTAATTTTTGACGTGAAGCATTAATCAATCAACCACATTACACGTGTTAATACGCAGCAGCCCAAAAAATCTGGAACTAAACACCTAGGCCTACCTCCGTATAGATCTTGCGTATAACAATTTCCAAATTTCAATAACAATTTACAAGACAAACCGCTAGGAAGTTGTATGATCAATACACACTCGATAAGTTACACAGCTGCAAACAGTAGTTCAGCGGTAATACACGGGTAACTTGTGCGACCACAATATAAAAATCGTACAGTAGACTAATATTGCTGTGTCCTTGGATTTAAACCAGCTTATCGCAAATATGAGATTTTTAGCGCGCGCGACTTAGGGTCAATTCAAACCGAGACGAGACGTATTTCTAAATTTGTACTGATTTGACAAATTTCAATTGCGTGAGACGTCTTGCAAGTCTGTCAAATCCATACCAATTTAGGAATGCATCTACGCGGCGCGTTGCGGTCTGAATTGACCCTTAGTGCCGTAACTCACCGGGACGTCATCGCGACGTAGCCAGTGACGTTACCATGTCACCTCAACGTCGCCGCAAAGCGGTGTTTTTAAACTTAACTTTAAGAAAAATAGCGCTTTGCGGCGACGTAGACGCCAGACGTTGCTTGGACGTTGCCATGGTAACGGCACTGGCTAGGTCGCGATGGCGTCTCGGTGAATTATGGCACTAATACTACATTATTTGGTATCTATGACCGCACTCACGGACATTTAATTATTACGTGACTTCAATTTTATAAAGAGTTTGACTAAAAATATAGGGAGCTTCTTTATTCATTAAATAAAAGCTAAGTAATGATATCATCTGTGCGGCCGCTAGCTGTCTGAATGACGCCAAAGCTTGCTTGCGCATCGAGAGGTCTAGTCTGAAGATCGTCTACTTTACTGTATTTACATTGTAGCCCAATTCTTAATAACCTCCCAGTTGTTGATCTGAGATGTATTAATTGGAATTAAATTAGGGTTTAAACTGTGTTCTCGCACCGAATTACATATACGAGGGTTAGAAATTCCCGAAATTCGAGCGCGGTAGTAAGGCTGTTTACACGCCAAAGCCGCTAATATAGTATACTTAGTAATTTAAGTTCGCACAATTCACTAGCTCTCATTACAATATAATATCTAATAGGTATACAAGTCTTTATCTGTCCCTACGTGTCTTCGTGTGGCACTTTGGAAAAATCACAATTACATAAAACACTCACGGTCTTACTTTTTGTTTACCAATTATTTAAAAATTTAAAATCATCATCATCATGTGTAGTGCAGGTAGCACTACACCTGATGATGATTTTATCGAAACCGGTCGTGTAAAACATAATTGTTTTTTAATAAAAGTGGAAAAAGTGCATGAAAAGTGTATATTATTACTGTTATTACAAAATATTTAAACACCTGCTGAACAGTTGATTACAAAAAAATCAGTACAACTGTTCAATAGATGTTTAAATCTTTTGTGGTAAGACCGTCATAGTTTATTTGAAAGAAGGATATTTTATTTAAAAATAAAATGCTTACACAAATGAATTCTACATTCTATTAGACTCATTAAACTTGAGAACGGCCAGACCGATTTGGCTAGTCTTAAAATTTTCATGGAATTCTAGTGAAGGTTTATATACGGAGGAAAGTGATATGAAGTTCACCGGTTTACTAGTAAGTAATTGATATAATAATTGTCACTGTCTTTGAACATATTTAGTATTTATTATAATTTATTACGAATAACCTGATCTAAGCATTTATTTAACAAATTCCTTTATTTCACATCGTTTAGCGTGCTTTGTTGGGATTCAGTGAACAAACAAGGACTAAAAACTTTAAGCCAATTTATATGTATAGAATATTAATAAGCTGAAATCTTTTAGAAGTCTGGAAAAATAACTTCTAAAGTTATGTTTTCATTATAAATGTAGAAGATTTTAAGTCCTTGGAATCATTTCCAAGGACTTAAAATCTTGTAAGTACTTTTCACTTGATATAGACAGCGGCTATAAGAAAGTTATCCGCTGTTTAAATATTATAAATGGTCGCTGTTAAGCTAACCTAACCTAACCCAAATTTTTTTGTTGTTAAATTTTGATTTGTTGTTAAATTTTGATTGCAGTCCTGTTCTAAATCATCTACAGAACATAACTGCATATTTTATAACTCAATACGTAATTTTTATGTGGGTTAGTACACGAATGTTTAACAGCGTCCAAATGACATGAAACTGACCCCATAGCAATACGTCGGTCTATTCTACATGGAGTTTTTTAAAATAAACACAAAAATAAAAATATCGCATCTTCTCTATTATAAAATTTCAAAGTGAATGGGAACTGCTGACACAAAATGTTGCGCTCAGCGCTTAGTCTAAATATATTTCAGGAAAAAACAATACTCTAATACATGAGGAATCTACCCCTTAATCCCGTTGTTCCACCAAACCATAAAGGATCCGATTTTAACCTTTAAAAATCCCCTAGAACCCACATAACAGATTCCTTCGTTACGCACGTCTCTCCCCCGAACGGCCGTAATGTATTGCACCGCCAAAGCCTCATTTATCCGGTTCTATCCGCTTAAAGTCGGAATTGCCGGGGATATTACGAATACGATGTTACTTTGAAACTTTGTATTAATTTAAGTCAAACTTTTTCCCGCCTTCGTTACGGTTTTAATCATCATTATGTTATGAATTGAGTTTTCACTTCTTTATCGTATTACACAGTATACTTCTTTATTGTTAAAATCATTTAAAGACACTGATTTAATATTATAAAGGGTATATGAGAATGTAGACTCGAAAGTGTATCGCTACCTCTCCACGCCTAAACCTCTGTACAGATGTTGATGAAATCTGTAGTTTGAGTCTCATGTTTAGGACTCAGGAAGATAGTTTATACCGTAGACGTACCTGCTGTTCCCGTTCCATAACACCATCAATGAAACTCCGAAGCAAGTAAATTGCAACATCTAGTCGGGAAGACTACAAAGAAGATAGATTTCTTTATACATACCCATTTGCTAACATGTAGTATCATATCGACCCAATAGAAGCGTATTAAAACTATAAAACCCACATACAATTTGATGTACCCAGTGTACAGTAAGTAAACATCCTACATATGCATACATTAATAGTCTTGGAAAACATAATCTTTCTGTTGCAGTCGGGTAAAAACCTCACCTCACCCCGGGGCAACAGTTAGTGGTATTAATTCCACAAAGCCTACACGAGTCGCACTAAGGGCGGAGGGCGAGTACTCGAGCGCGCACTTGGCCCCTTAACGAGGACAGCGATTGCCGCTGCTTTTTTCACCAAACAAAACATTACTTTTGTACTTTACATCCTCGGAGTATTTTGATTCCCTTATAAAATACTGTTGAGTTGTACTGAGTTACTATAATAGCTCCCACACCGGTTTCGGTGACTGTGGCCGGTTTCATTGCAACCGGGCCAGTTACGCAGGAGTAATTTTATAGTGCCCAAGTGTGTGCGCAGTACACAAGAGCACTATCTATTCCTTTACTCTCATAACCCAGTGGGACGGAAGACCTATACGACCGGCGAGAGATCAGGCGCAGGACCGACCTTTTACATGCCCATCCGACGCATGGATCATCTTACTTGTCAGACAATCAGGTGATCAGCCTGCATTGTCCTAACCAAACTTGGAAATAACATGTTTCCAACGCGGGAATGGAACCCACGACCTCCGAGTCAAGAGCCGCGCTCTATACCACTAGACCACGGAGGCGTTAGTTACTAGGTATATTGTTTCTACAAAGGAGTAACTCAGCCGTGTCCTTGAAATCTAAAACAATTTTTATGCTTGTCCGACATTGTTGTGCTTAAATTGTTATCCTGATGATCAGTCTACTGTTCATTATTTATATTGTGCGTATTTTTCCTATATCTTTTCACGGGGCTCAAAATATCTTCATACCAAATTTCAGCAATACCGGTTAAGCGGTTTGGCATGAAGAGGTAACAGACAGACAGCCAGGCATATATCACATTTATAATATTACGAGCTTTTGCCCGCGGCTTCGCTCGCGTTAAGAAGTATTATTATATACAAACTTTCATCCCCTATTTGAACCCTTTGGGGTTAGAATTTATCAAAATCCTTTCTTAGCGGATGCCTACGTCATAACATCTACCTGCATGCCAAATTTCAGCCCGATCCGTCCAGTGGTTTGGGCTGTCCGTTGATAGATCACTATGCCAATCAGTCAGTCACCTTTGAGTTTTATATACAGGATGTAACAAAAATAAGTGATAATACTTTAGGGTGTGTATGAGTTCCTTGTAGAGAGTCCACTATGAAAGTAGCAGCGCTGAAAGACGAATTTTTTTTTTCACTTTTGTATGAGCAAGGGCCCGAGCGTCACGAGTTTACGATACACATACATACAAAACTGAAAAAAAAATTGATCTTTCAGCGCTGCTACTTTCACAGTGAACTCTCTACAAGGAACACGTATATAGATTATAAATATAAGTTATAATAATCGCAAAATAAACTAGAGACCATTGAACCCAACAAATCACGGCATAAAACAGAATTTGCATTACATTCGTATTCAAATTGGAAATATGCACGAGCAGGGAACAAAATGGAAACATCAAGTTAATAACATGCAGGAAAAAATAGAAATATATAATTCAGTGGCGGAGCGTTTTACGGTGTAAGACGGCCTGACGGTAATATCGATTTTATTTACGTTTTACTGCCTATATAGGGTTGGCAATTCTTAGGATTATGATTTTAGAATCTATGATTAATAATAACACTTCACGGTGTTTCGAAAAAGACAGGTACGAAAAAATTACTAATGTACTGTAATACTTAAGAGTTGAAAGCAAAAATAGAAACTTCTATTTCAGCTTACAACGACGGCTTGTTAAGACAAATTATAGATAATTGGGTATAGAAGTGTGCATCAAATAGAGAGCGAGACATTTTCAAAGTGCTTTTTAGGCAACTTAAAAGAAAAAAATAAATTACCTATAAAATACATAGGTAGATAGTATTCTTGATTATTCAGACTTTTGGTTGGAATATGAACGACAAAAACTTTTTTTTATAAAATAAGGGGGCAAACGAGCAAACGGGTCACCTGATGGAAAGCAACTTCTGTCGCCCATGGACATTCGCAGCATCAGAAGAGCTGCAGGTGCGTTGTTGGCCTTTTAAGAGGGAATAGGGTAACAGGGGAGGGTAACAGGGGAGGGTAGGGAAGGGAATAGAGTAGGGGATTGGGCCTCCGGTAAACTCACTCACACGGCGAAACACAGCGCAAGCGCTGTTTCACGCCGGTTTTCTGTGAGAACGTGGTATTTCTCCGGTCAAGCCGGCCCATTCGTGCCGAAGTATGGCTCTCCCACGTGTAAAACTAAGAACATAATATTCTATTTAGTTATGACAAAATCCCAGTTACTTTGTGACAACCCTATCAAAACCTAACACTTTTACCGGCACTACGCAGCCCACTGAAACATTCAGGGCTGACTCTGGGGAATACATCTTATCTACGTCTACGAGGCCGACATCAACGTAATTAATACGTAGTACTGCATCATGTTATAACATAACGTAATATTAGACAAACAGCACGTAAAAGGTAACGGATTATTTAAAACAAGTTAATTTCATCAAAATGATATAGTTGTTCACGCGTGATGAAGTAAGAAGCATCTACACAAACTTTGACCTTTGTAGATAAAGCCTCACAAAATCTAAGAAACAAGCCACAACCAACAAACATCTCCAAAATAATATATCCACGTGGCCAAAGTAGATAACACTTCTAAAGCACACCTGAGACTGAAGAGCCTCCTTCAGGGGTAAAAATCATAAAACACGCTCCTTGTATCAAACGGGAGGACCCATACAAGTGGTCCATACGACTATCCTCGCATAACAATAAGGATCCCTCTCGAGTGCGGTCCGACCACTCCAGCAGATCTATCGAGAATAAAAGAATATTCGGCTGAGAATCGCCATGTGGTGGTAATGGTAGATTATTTATTATGCAGGATTCAACCACTCTGTAGATTATATACTATGGTCTATGATGCCAGATCCTTAGAACTGAGAAGGGTAGTTATAGTAAAAACTTTTTCTAGGCGAGTCATCAGAAGCCCTTACACTATTGCCACTTTTACTCGAGTACGAAAATAAAGAAAGAAAAAAAATATTTTCAATGCACACTAGACACAATAAATATAATACAAAGTCAACAAGGGTAGACAAGCTAGTTATTTGACAAATTGTGCCTACGTGTAACCATAGACTAAGGAAAATAAGTGACCAAAAAAAGGTCCCTTCGGCTTAGGCCATGTACATGTAGATAACACCGGTTAAATAATGCTATCTAGGTCCTCAAATGTGCGAAAGAGATAGTGTTACGTCGTTTTCAAAATCGTAAGTACTGTAATTAAAGTGTAGGTCAATATGTTTGTAGAATTATGTAAGACTTATTATAAGTAACTAATTTAAAATGTCTGCCGTATAATATAATAACAAGGACACCAAAACTTTGTACTCGTAGGACAACATTCTCACATCAAATACAGCAAACATGAAGTATTAATTAAAACGAATTCGTTACAAAGCTGAAACATATGCACAGTTAATGACTAAACTCCGCAGTTGTCGCAACTTCGGCATTGTCGCGGCGTTTACACACGAAGCGACACATCTTTTGACGTCTGTACTACAAGTTTTGAGGCCACGAAACACGCGACAGCGGCGGCGGTATAGTACGCGTAATCCACGAAGATGCGCCCCACTATTATCGCGTTAGTGAACACATCTTGTGTGGCGTTACAGCGACGCTTTAACTAGGACGAATCTGACGATTGGTAGACGTCGCGGCTCACAAAGATTGGGTGATTAAATCATTATCATAAAAGTTAAAACTAACCACCATCTAGCCCTCGGCATGCATTTGAAATCTCAATGGCACTCACAAAACACGCATCAGATGCATGGCAAAACATAAGCGTTGGATTGCCGTTCTAAACACTAAGAAAACTGCAATTTACTTTAATTAGTTTTACATTAATTGTTTGTAGACAAACTTTATTTTCAAACCTTAGATTACTTGTAATAATAAGGCTCTATACCTCTTAAACTCTAAGAGGTATAGAGCCTTACGAGTTACTCATTACAATATTTCAGCTATTAGTTTAGTTTAGTACTTTTATTGTACCGTATTGGGTGTGCTACATATTGCACAGCATCTGCCCTAAGTGGTATTATATTAGGATAATGCTACTTAGGGCCTAAAGACAAAACACGTCTTGTCGCTCCACCAACCTCCCAGCCACAGTTCACGCGAAATTCATGTTTTAAATGAAATTTCTCGTGCGGCGAAGTTGGAACTAATCAAACGCGCGAACAACGCTCAAGTTTTATCCAACTCGAGACACTTCATATTTCTAATGAAACGTGTAACATGATGATTTCATTCTGCGTAATGACTTTGTTAGTGTCGAATTTTAGCAATTATGTTGATGTCGTGCGCACAAAATTTTCGACAACAGTACATTTTCCCCGGTAAACTGTACTATCGTTTTTCCTAGCTCTTTGTCTTGCCTGGTAAACTGTACTTGTTTTCCCCGGTAAACTGTACTATCGTTTTTCCTAGCTCTTTGTCTTGCCTGGTAAACTGTACTTGTTTTCCCCGGTAAACTGTACTATCGTTTTTCCTAGCTCTTTGTCTTGCCTGGTAAACTGTACTTGTTTTCCCCGGTAAACTGTACTATCGTTTTTCCTAGCTCTTTGTCTTGCCTGGTAAACTGTACTTGTTTTTCCCGGTAAACTATACTATCGTTTTTCCTAGCTCTTTGTCTTGCCTGGTAAACTGTACTTGTTTTCCCTGGTAAACTGTACTATCGTTTTTCCTAGCTCTTTGTCTTGCCTAGTAAACTGTACTTGTTTTCCCTGATAAACTGTACTGTCGTTTTTCCTAGCTCTTTGTCTATAGAGCGTAACAACTAAGTTATAATACTTTAGGTTGTGTATGTGTTTATCTTATATTATAGAGTAGATGAAACGCTGCGCTGAAAGTTTTGTAGCTGTATGTGTGCAAAATTTTATCACACGTCAACGCTTGAACCGGAACATTTTTTTTTCATTTGAACTTCTGTGTTATCTGAATCACATTAAAAAGTAAACTAAATAAACTTGATAACGTTCAAATATTATTACAACGCTTACAGACACAGTCGCCTGAAAACGGCCTCTCGAGACGTAATGTGAACTGAATGGAAAACAGAATTTCCCCGCTAAGCCGAGATCATCTTACAGAACAAATGGATTATCTTATACCTTTACGAGACTTTTAAACTCGAGAAGCAACATAATGAAATATTTGTATTCAAAATTAAAAATTCGCTACTTATAACCTGTTCCTAGGAAGGCAGCCATTTTGAAAACTTGAATGTTCATACAATATGAATTTTTAAGTTTCTTTTAAAACAAAATTTTGGCTTATCAATAAGGCAAAATTTTCTTTAATCCTCTGCAAACATTTAAAAAAAATACTTTGATCTTAAATCTTAAGGTACCTACCACCATAAATAATTTAAACGTTTCATATAACTCGACCAAATTCCAAAGTTCCGCCATCTTCTCTGATAGTACATACCTAGTAGTTACTTAGGTAAAACAAGACATATAGACAAAAGACATGCACATTACATTATGTAGTATGTGGTTTACTTGTGTTGGTGAAACAAGACACTCTGCACATGTCTCTAATGAGTGACACGTTGGTGTGCGGTTTCAGGCATCCCCCGAAAGCCTTTCCCTGAAGTCTCTTTGTAAACTACCTACAGTGTGTACGTTGTAGGCTGATTGAATCTGTATAAAAACTATTGCAGAGTCACGTAAACTCTAATAGACGAAAGTCGACGTATAATACTAGTGGCACTATCGATAATCGATCTGTACGTCTTAAATGAGTGCCAAGACTACAAAACGATTACAAAAAACTTGAGAGGTGTCCAGGGACACCCGAATGGAAGGAAGTTATTTCTTATATTCATAAATACACTAAAAAAATATATTAAAAAAACGCCATTTACTGACACCCTCCTATATTAACAACGCGTCGCTGTTTATTCTCAAAAACGCCATCTAGTTTACGCACAGGAATACTATCATCGCCCTCTGCCCCTACTATGCAGGTACTATTATAAAAAAGTGTCGTTACAACTTTTTCAGTCTAGCCCAAGGCGTAACGCGCGATAAGGCACTATGTTCCAAAAAATGGCCCCTCAGTCACTAATTTATTTATGAAGCATCCACATAGTATTGTGTTTGTTGAAGACCAAGTCATTGGTAAACCGCCTCCAGACTATTGACTACATAATACCTTATCACCTATTGATAGGATAGCCGATAGAGGCACTGCAAGCAAATCACAAATTGCATAAAATAAAAGCTAATAACACTGTTCATAAATGTTGTACAAGTCTGGCGCGGTCGCTGCAATCTAACTTTGGTCTCGCCTGTTAATATTAAAACTCATTTCTGAACTTTTACACCACGATGAAAACCATGATGATGCCATAAGAGAAATGTATAACATAGAAAATAAATAAAATATTATCACTTTTTAAGAAAACCATGTAGAACAACAACATGTAGAGATTATCCTGTACAATGTAAAAAAAATGTTTTTAAACCTGACGAAAAATGAGGTTTTATAAGTTTGACGTCATTTCATTTCTTTGCAAGTGCAAGCAGCGTATGAAGCTCAGACTCGTATTTTATAAACAACACGAAATCAACTCGCGTCAAAACTAGATCCAAAAATCCATTTGCAGAGAAACCGAGCAAAAGTAACGGGGAACAAAGAGTTTTTATATGGACGAAATATCTTTTGTTTGCGGCGAATAGTGCCCTCGAATATAATAAGCCATAATCGCCAATAGAGAAATAAACGTTTCCGAGTCGGGTGTGAAAATGGATGAAAAGAGATGAAAAGTAGTTATTGTGGAACGCCGCGGTGGACTACAGTGCAGTGCTCACGTTTTATTTTGCTTCTCATTTTTGCGAATCGAGTAAAGGGGGTCCAAGGTTGACGGTTCTTTCACAAGGATTACATCGTTATGTGCTGAATATGATTTGGCTTGGAATCTCATATTTTCAATCTCAGAGTACTTTTACAGTCTGAATATATGCACAGTATTAGTTCGAACGAGATTTTATCGACACTAATAATTGTTCATCTCTTTAACTTTACTTCGTAATCACTAATGAGCTAATTTTAAAGCTTTTACAGCACATAACATTACAGCTCGTATTTGTATTGTGTAGTACTTTCTGAGCTTTTAGCATCCATGGAGTTCCGAAAAAAATGAAAATAATCCGTGACGAAAGTAATATTTCAGATCAATACACCCAGAAAGATATGAAAACCAATAAATACGAAATAGCGGCGAACGGTATTTGGATACACTCGTACATTCAGAAGCCTTAGAGCTGGGACACATTATATTAACGTTTTTAAAGCGTACGTTTTTATTCCACCGCGGGGAGGTATAAAATAAATAAATTAAGAAATTTAAAAAACCCCCGCCAAACAACTTTAAAAAGTAATAAAATAATTTTACTGACTTTAAGTTTAAATAATTCCTAAGTGTAAAGTGATATTTTAGTCCATAATTGTTGTCACGGTGTGTCGGGGGACCGCTAACAGTGTCGTTTGCATTTTGTATTGCCATGTCACTGATTGTCTCGATTAGGTTCGCTGTGAACTGACCCTTAAACTATAATGTTATGTGAAATCAAACATCTACATTAGCGGTCCCCCGACACACCTTGACAACAATAATTATGGACTAAAATATCACTTTACACTCAGGAATTATTTAAACTTAAAGTCAGTAAAATTATTTCATTACTTTTTAAAGTTGTTTGGCGGGGGTTTTTTAAATTTCTTAATTTAATTTTATTTCATGCTTTTTAAACTTGTGTTGGTTATAGTGCAGAATAATTCCTATCAACAGGATCATATTATATCCCAATGAATACCATCTACGAATGTCCTTTTGCATGAGGCCGTCAATATGAATCCAAACATGAAACCTTCACTTTGTCTTCATATGGAGCTCGGCTCCTATAGAATCCAGGTGACGCTGCAGCAGCAGCATGCAAAAATTAATTGGTTATTTACGTCTTACTAGTTGTCGCAATTCAAATGAGCCCAAACACGAAACCATTGCTCTAAGTTGGTGAGGAGTTGGGTATCCTATTGATTACCAGGTGATGCTGCAGCACCAGGTCAACTTTCCAGTAATGTGTAAATATTCATAAATGTCACGAACTAGAATGCAATAAAGCCCACCAAACGATTGTAAGTTGCTAATCGGCCCTTCACGAACCAGATAAACCACGATTTTTCAGCACGGAGCAGGCTGATGATGATGAACTATAGCTAAGAACAATCCCAATGAAGTCAGCTTTCAAACAAAAACAAACTAGATCAAAATCGGTCCACCCGTTTGGATGCTACGATGCCACAGACAGACAGACAGACAGACAGACAGACCGACAGACAGACACGTCAAACTTATAACACCCCTCTTTTTTGTCGGGGGTTAAAAATGGCCAAGTGCGAGTCGGACTCGCGCACGAAGGTTCCGTACCGTCATGGAGCGAAAGTTGGTAAAAATTTTGTTTTTTCATTTCTGTATGAGGGCCCCTCCCCCTTAAAAATTAATTTTATTTTAATTCTATATCTTATGCCAACCTGTTATCATTATTGATTACGAGCAAAAACGTTAAAAAAAATCACGACAGACCCGTCTGTCATGATTTTTTTTTTACCTTTTTGTCTGTCTGTCTAGACAGACGGGTAGATAGATGGACAGATAGACAGAGATCGAAGTAATAGGGTCGCGTATTTACGCAGAACGATTCGCATATTGTGTATAATATACTTGCTAGTTCCTTCAAATCCTTCACTTACTCAAAACGCACATTGGCTAGCCATTTCTTCAACTTTGATGTCCTAGAGTCCCAATAGAACTCGTTAAGCTCAAATACGATTCTGTTCTAAAGCTTGACAACAATACGTGTACCTACAGCCATTACAAAATTTAACTATACTACTTACACAGACGGGTAGAAAAAAAATGTTTTATTTCTGCATAAATTTAAATAAAATATGTTCAGAACGTCGTTACTACTGGTGCCTACCACCAAGTGTACGCTACCTTTGCCAAGTCTGCACTCAAGCGCGTGTTTTTAAGCGTCAGCGTTTCACGGGCCTTTTTCAGCGTATCAAAGCCTCCAATGTGTACCGAGCTCCATCTGCAAACAGCGATCGACTTCAGCCGAGATTGCCTGTAATGGCGCCCAACAAACGTTAAAACGCAGTATTGTACGTAATAAGTAGTAACAATTAAACATGGAGGACAATTCCAACCCCATTTCTGCTTTCTGAAGATAGCAGAACAAAAGGTTGTTCCGAATCGCTCCGAGATAGAGTTTTAAATGCAGGCAAACGGGCGGGGGAGGCAAATTATATACAGCTAGTTGTGCGAGTATCAAGACTATTTAAATACATTTCAGGGCCTCTATCATGAGCTCTTAAATCCAGTCACTTTACGTCCTTATATTGACTGTATAAGGACGTAAAGTGAATGGATTTAAGAGCTCATGATAGAGGCCCAGGAAAACTTTGACGAGGGTAGACATAATTGTACTAAGCCGTTTATGTAAATAATGAAAATGTTTGATCGCAGTATTTTAAAGTCATTTTGGCACTGATATTTTTTCGCATAAACTAAAAAGATATGACGAATACTATATCATGTCAAAACAAGTAGCTCGAGAAATATAAATGAACGTACTGCAAGTCGAAGACGTAAATATGAAATATTAAAATATAAAACTTGTAAATGTCTGTCTAGTCATTATGTTATTGAAAAATTAGGAGGCTACGCATAATATATTATCGTCCTCGTCTCTTAAATATATAACAAAAATGTCACAACGTCTTCTTGATCTCACGAATACGAAATGACAAGCACACGTAAGCAATAAATGTCTCGTAAAAAAAGAAATGCATTTCATCACAAAATATGTCTAGCGGGGTTTAACGGGTTAGCGGGTCGGTTGCACTCATTCGTATGCTATAGCGGTGAGAAAGTTTGGCGTAAGAACCTCACACAAAACAACCTTCCGTGACCCAGTGACCTACTGCCTAGGCCCTAGGGTCGACCTTGGTGCTGGTGATTTATGATGGGTTAATAATCACTAAACGATTTTTAATAAGCAATTAGCCACACACAATTGTCTATCAAGACTTATACAAAACAATGTTGGATAAATTGTACTAAAGAACTTAATTATTATTATTATTGTATCGTTTCTTCATAATATTCTGATATTTTAATGTAAATTATATATAAAAAAAAACAAATATTTAATGGCGGCTACGGTGATCGGATCGTGCAAACGATCCTCATTTTGAACACTCTATAAATGACATAATATTCTTTGTTGCTTAGCCAAATTATTGTATTGTATATTTACTAGCCTAACATTATTATAATATGCATTGAAATAATGTATACACGTGGGAGACCCATGCTTTAGCACGAATGGTCCGGCTCGACCGGAGAAATACCACGTTCTCACAGAAAACCGGCGTGAAACAGCGCTTGCGCTGTGTTTCGCCGTGTGAGTGAGTTTACCGGAGGCCCAATTCCCTAGCCTATTCCCTTCCCTACCCTCCCTTATTACCCTATTCTCTCTTAAAAGGCCGACAACGCACCTGCAGCTCTTCTGATGCTGCGAGTGTCCATGGGCGACGACAGTTGCTTTCCATTAGGTGACCCGTTTGCTCCTTTGCCCCCTTATTTCATTAAAAAAATACTTTGTACAATGCGTTTACATAGTAATATTAATACTAAATTCGCGAACATGCGTAAACGCACTCTACATTTCAACATTTTCGCACATTACTTTGTCAACAGCGACGTATATCTTCGCTGAGCAAATTCTGATTGCTCTTGTACACGATAATAATTCCTATGCGTCGGTACTACAGGTGCAAGTAGCATGCACGCGGACGGACAAAAAGCAGATCTGCATAATGCGATAGTACACTAATAAACGAATATTAATGAGCTCGTCGCTCGATACAGCGTGGCGCACTGCCAAGTCGGTGATCTGCTTTCTTTTGCTGGTGTAATTCGATCCCTAATCGATAGGAACTGAGGTCAAGGCTCGGCTTCTTGACACTTCGACGTCATTAATATTATGCTTAGTATTATTTATTGAGTGAGAAATGGTATGAAGTTTTTTTTATGAATTGCAAAATGTGATAGGAAGAACAATTTCTTGTCCTTGCCAATCAAGATGTTACATTTTCTACAACTTCACGTTACATCATGATTCACGATTAATGAATGGTTACCATGATTTTGGAATTGTCTACATGGGCATTGATTGTGGGCATATACGTTTTTTTTTATCAAAAGTGACCCGTTTGCTCGTTTGCCAACGAGCAAACGGGTCACCTGATGGAAAGTAACTTCCGTCGCCCATGGGCACCCGCAGCATCAGAAGAGCTGCAGGTGCATTGCCGGCCTTTCAAGAGGGAATAGGGTAATAGGGGAGGGTAGGGATGGGAAGGGAAGGGAATAGGAGAGCGTAGGGTTGGAATAGGGGAGGGTAGGGTATGGAAGGGAATAGGGCAGGGGATTGGCCCCGGGTAAACTCACTTACTCGGCGAAACACAGCGCAAGCGCTGTTTCACGCCGGTTTTCTGTGAGAACGTGGTATTTCTCCGGTCGAGCCAGCCCATTCGTGCCGAAGCATGGCTCTCCTACGTCTCCCACGGATATTATGCTCTACTCTACACTTGGTAATTGCTTGTATTGGTCATAGGCTAATATTATGCTGATTTATATGTGTAATAAGTAATAACTCAAGGCGTAGATAACGCTCTTCTTAGAAGAGCAGTCATATTGCCATCGCAGATTCCATTTTCATTCTATGCAGCCTCACCTAGAAAACTGAAGTGAATTTTCCAATCCTAATTTCCTTTCAAGATATTCTATTGTGGTGTTTTGTGCAGTTGCCTCGGACTTTTCAAATCTGCATAGTTCACTTGGACGTGAAATTCGAAATTTAAAATCTGACATCCCACGCTATGCAGAACTCAGGCGTTTCTTTGCGATATGTACTAAAGTATATTTTGTACATTACGACGGCATTACTTCTGAAATATTAGAATTTATTCTGTAGCGGTGTCTGGAATAATATTTTAATGTACGGAGCTCAGTTGTATTTTCAGAACTGCTCGACCGTATAAAGTTTTGTATGCTAAGCAGAAGACTCTGACCAGATTTTAGGCAAGTGGAAATTGTTAAATATATATCTTGATCGTTAAATAAGATATAATATCTTGATATATCTAACATCTTATAATCTATTTCTATGATATACCATAGATATAGATTATAAGATATAAGAACATTGTGATTTACAAGTTATTTGCTTTTATGTAAGAAAAATACGATCAGAGGTCATAATGAGAATTAAGATCTTAGTGCGTGAGTTTAAAAACTAAGTAATATTTAAGTAAGAAAATTCTTTGCGGTTTCAAGACAGCAGTAACTTGTCCCTCGGGCTTCCCGAGATCATATCAAAGGCTTTTCGTGGTTGAATACCGATGTCGGTCCTGGCACATGAGAAACTGTAGAGGGAATATGTTCATAGTAGGCAAATGTCCGCAAAAAAGGGTGGAATAAGACTAATGCTGATTGCTGCCATACATCTATACTTATAAAATTACATGTCCTGACTGACTGACTGACTGACTGATTCATCATCGCTGAGCAAAAACTGTAAAAGTTACAGCCATGAAATTTGGTGAGTAGGGTTGTTTTATTAAGTAGACACCCACCAAGGAAGGAATTTTGAAAATTTTACCCCGAAGGGGGTGAAATAAGGGTTGAAAGTTTTAATGAAAGTCCGTCATTTCTTGAGTTAGAAACATGAAACTTTATTTTTGGGTTACTGATTAAAAATGAATGGATACGTATTTAAGCGTTTCTGGAAATTCTACCCCGAAGGGGGTGAAATTAGGGTTGAAAGTGTGAATGAAACTCCGTTATTTCTTGAGTTAGAAACATGAAATTTTATGTTTGGGTTACTGATTAATAATGATTGGATACGTGTTTAAGCGTTTCTGAAAATTCTACCCCCAAGGGGGTGAAATAGGGGTTGAAAGTTTAAATGAAAGTCCGTCATTTCTTAAGTTAGAAACATGAAAGTTTATTTTTGGACTGCTGATTAAAAATGAATGGATACGTATTTAAGTGTTTCTGGTAATTCTACCCCCAAGGGGGTGAAATTGGGTTAGAAAGTTTTAATGAAAGTCCGTCATTTCTTGAGTTAGAAACATGAAAGTTTATTGACGTTTGCGTTTGACGTTTGCTTAAATAGGGTCAGTTTTTACCCTTTGTATAAGGAACCAAAAAAACAAAAAGGAGAAAACTATCCATCTTTGTTATTATACTATGTTAACGCGGATGAAGTCGCGGGCAACAGCTAGTACTTTTATAATAATACTGCATTTGTTATGATAAAAGTGACAGAAAAACCATGTAACAACTACATAACGGTAACAGAAATACAAAATGTCTCCCGTCTCTGGCGGAAGCTGTGATGTATCCCAAACGTTTCTAAATTTACTGCCCGAGCGGCGCTTGAATCATTGTCATACGCAGCCCGACGAGCCATCTCGCTCCGCTCCAGTCTTCAGATGATACACTGCGAATTCTTTATTTATTTATCTCCTGTTATACAGCAGATGATAGTAACATAATATGCGGTTATGATATTCCAGATTGATCTAGATCTAATCATAAATATGGTTTGTAGTCGTATATTATGTTGGAATTGTTACATTAATTGTATGCTGTACAAAATTTAACTCCCACACTTTTTACATACCCATTCGACGCATGGATCATCTAGCTTGTCAGACAATCAGGTGATGAGCCTGCATTGTCCTAACTAAACTTGGAAATAGCATGTTTCCAATGCGGGAATAGAACCCACGACCTCCGAGTCAAGAGCCACACTCTTAACCACTGGACCACGGAAGCGTTAACTGTACAACATGCTGAACAACATACTGCAACATCTTTCTAAAGGTTTAGCTAAATAAATACAGAAAAATTAACAAAATACAAAAAAATAATATGAATAAGCAGCCCAACATTAATAAATAATAATACAGATAATGGCTTTTGCCCAGCAGTGGGACTGCATAGGCTTAAAAAAACTTAGTGGGACTTAAAAAAAATACAGATAATAAGGGTTACTGGATGCCCGTTGTGAGTTTCCTTCAGGTTGCATGTAGCAGTTTTTTCTGGGATTTCCTTAGCCCTTCTTTTCTGCTACTACAATGATTTTGTCGGATTTTCTATTTCTCGGACAACCTTTGGTCTCAACATCGCATTAAAACACAAAAGACAAAGAATGTAATACTTAAAGGTATAAAATTATTATAATAAACCAACAAGATTACCACATACACTAGCAACTAATCAGTTAAACCGAAGTTTAGTTTTACGAGCCGGTATACTGCGCAGTTTGTTATGAGGTTAAAAGCCCTAACTAAGTTCCGGTTAGGAATATGTCGCGTTTAATTATCACTTTACTATAGCCCGTTAAGAGTAATTTTACTTGGGATTTTCTATTAGAATCCTTATGTCGCTGGCTTTAAGTCCATGTCAGAGGTAATATTACTTTAAAGAGACTGTTGCTGATAGGCCGAAGCTAAGGGAATTAATTACAGATCCAAGAGTGCAGGTTTAAATACGGCACGAAATTCTTACAGTCAATTTGGTGACCTGATTCTAAATAAATGGCATAAAAAGTAGCCTGTTCGCTAACCTCCGTTTTGAATTTCCTATACCCACCATGATTCAGTGTAGTACGGGAGCCCTAGAACATTTTTTTATTACTATCTAGCAAATTTTTGTAAGTAGCCTCATTTTCATAAGACTCAACATTTTTATTTGCGAAAAATCTCGAAAGTGATAGCTAACAGAGATAGAAAGGATTTCATACTTTGAATTGATGATCCTAAAATATGGACTGTTTTATTGGTAGGACAATGTTCCACAATCAACCACTAAATGTCCCGCGCGGCTTCGCCCGCGTAAATTAGGAATTTTACAGAAACCGTATATTTTCCCATAAAAAATATTTCCCCTGTTTTTCCCACATTTTCCTGAGTTTCTTCGGTCGTATTAGTCTTAGCATGATAATATAATATAGCCTATAGTCTTACTCGATAAATGATCTATCTAACACTGCGATAAGTTTTTGAATCGGACGCGTCAATCTCAGGAAGATTGACGCGTTCAAGCAAACATACTCTTCAGGTTTATAACATTAGGTGATATAGATTTTTTTTAATTATCGCTTGACAAACTCGAGTCTCGATCTAAAAGACTATGAAATGGTATAATATGGTAGTGATGATGATGATGTTGATGATGATGATGATGATGATGAATGTAATTTGCATAGTAACATATGCTTTCTGTTCTTAATACAACGCCGAAACTCCCAAACTTGTATCTATAAAGAGTCAGGAGTTCTCTCAGCACCTTACGAACCACGGTATACCAGGTATATCTCGGTGCAAAATCTTACTTGTTGGTAGCATATGCTTAGAATACTTCTCACGAAACCAAAGTCACCACATGTTTCCCTATACGTTTTGAGGAGTTCCCTCGATTACTCTTTCATCAGATCACCACTTTTGTGAATATAATACCAAATTGGGATGATACCCTATATACCAAAAGAAAAATTTTGAAAATCGGTTAACAAACGGCGGAGTAATCGTTGAATATAAGAAAACGAACATAACACCTCCCCCATTTTGAAAGTCGGTTAAAATTGTAGCCTATGTGTTATTCTGATGTATAAGCTATATTATTGTAAAGTTTCATTAAAATCCGTTCAGTAGTTTTTACGTGAAAGAGTAACAAACATCCATACATCCACACATCCATACATCCATACATCCAAACAAATTTTCGCCTTTATAATATTAAGTAGGAAGGAAGTAGGATTGACCTATTAATATACAAAAAATTAGCTTGTTAGGGTTCCGTTTTAGGGTTCAGTAGTCAATCAAGTTTTGTTGATTACAGAACCCTATAACGGAACCCTAACGGATTTCATACTTTGAATTGATGGCCCTAACGCCCCTAACCATCAATGTACTTTCGAGATTTTTCGCAAATAAAAATGTTGATCGTCTTATCAAAATGAAGCTACTCACAAAAAATTAGCTTGACAGTAATTAAAAAAAAATCTAGGGCTCCCGTACTAGCAGCAAATGCGTGCTGAAACGTCATAATTTCCCAGAAAATCGAATGCTGAGAGCGTCCACGAAAGTAGCGCTATCAATCCACTTGTATGCACAAATTATGCTGAACCAGATATTTATTTCCATTTCTTAATCATATTTTTTATTTCGGCCCGGTGCCAACTGATCGGTATACATTGGCAAACTGCCAGACCGTGTGTTGGCAAAAGAAAAATCTATGACACTGGCGTGATAAGTGTAAAATACCTGATTTTGATGGATCTTTATTTACGACCGCAGTTATCGGTCATTGTTTATGTTATAATAAATTTTAAGTGTGATGGCTGCTGCCACGGAAATGGCGGTTCGGACGAGCTATAGCTAGCACGTGTCATTTTAACGACAGTAACGCCTCTAGTACACCGACGTTGCGAACTGCGAAACGGCGGCAAACCGATTTACTGCCTAACTCGCTACACGACAATGCAATATTGCATCTCGCTCTATTCATGTTTAGCAGATTTTTCGCGTTCGGTTCGCCGCTGCACACACACATACACGAATGCACAAAAAGAGTCCATTCGATAAGCGACGATGTGGATTAGATCGGCCTCCTAATAATTATACAAGGCATACACGCCTTTTTCTTTAACATGGGGAAATGCTTTACGCATCCCCGGCAAATTGGGGATATCGGCCGTGGTATGTGGGACTCCTGTCTACCCACTAAAACCCCATGGCGCTCCACTCATCGCTTAAGGCAGAGTTGCGGGTACGAAAGAACCTACCACAACTCTACCAGCGATCATCTACACCTATGTGAAGTTAGCAACCGAGTTCAAGGTAAATGATTTTTATATATGTCATTCGATTGTACCCGGAGTGTACCCGATTGTACCGCAATTAAAATCGTTTGTACCTCAATAGGGTAGAAATGGGGGGGGTGGTAAAATTTGCTTAGCAACCGACATAAAGATACCGGAATTTTAATGATGCCATCTGGAAGAGTATCGTTTGTACCGGATTGTACCCGTTTTTAAAGTTAATTTTTTTTTTGATTTTACGAAAAAAAAAGCAAAAAAAATTTTTTCCTTAAAAATAAGGCTTTTTATGGAGTAGAAGGAAAGAAAGTATATAAAGCAGTTCAAATGTGTAAAAGAAGTTATTTTTTGAGGTAGATTCGTTCGGTCTTGACGAATTTTCCAATATCTTACTATAAAAGTCGGAGTTATATTTTGCAGTTTTTTTGTCGTTTGTACCTCGCCAAAACAGAAAGATTATAAAAGAAGATACTATTCACTTCATATTTACACAAAAAAATTTGAGGTACAAACGATTTTTCATACAGTAACAACGTCAGAGATTCGATCGGTCTTGACGAATTTTCGAATATCTTACTATAAAACTCGGAGTCAAATTTTGCAAATTTTATCGTTTGTACCTCGCCAAAACCGAAAGATTATAAAAGATACTATTCACTTCATATTTACACTAAAAAATTTGAGGTACAAACGATTTTTCATATAGTAACAATGTCAGAGATTCGATCGGTCTTGACGTATTTTCGAATATCTTACTATAAAACTCGGAGTCATATTTTGCAACTTTTATCGTTTGTACCTCGCCAAAACCGAAAGGTTATAAAAGAAGATACTATTCACTTCATATTTACACTAAAAAATTTGAGGTACAAACGATTTTTCATATAGTAACAACGTCAGAGATTCGATCGGTCTTGAAGAATTTTCGAATATCTTACTATAAAACTCGGAGTCAAATTTTGCAACTTTTATCGTTTGTACCTCGCCAAAACCGAAAGATTATAAAAGAAGATACTATTCACTTTATATTTACACAAAAAAATTTGAGGTACAAACGATTTTTCATATAGTAACAACGTCAGAGATTCGATCGGTCGTGACAAATTTTCGAATATCTTACTATAAAACTCGGAGTCAAATTTTGCAACTTTTATCGTTTGTACCTCGCCAAAACCGAAAGATTACAAAAGGAGATATTATTCACTTCATATTTACACAAAAAAATTTGAGCTACAAACGATTTTTCATATAGTAACAACGTCAGAGATTCGATCGGTCTTGAAGAATTTTCGAATATCTTACTATAAAACTCGGAGTCAAATTTTGCAACTTTTATCGTTTGTACCTCGCCAAAACCGAAAGATTACAAAAGGAGATATTATTCACTTCATACTTAAACAAAAAAATTTGAGGTACAAACGATTTTTCATATAGTAACAACGTCAGAGATTCGATCGGTCGTGACGAATTTTCGAATATCTTACTATAAAACTCGGAGTCAAATTTTGCAACTTTTATCGTTTGTACCTCGCCAAAACCGAAAGATTATAAAAGAAGATACTATTCACTTCATATTTACACTAAAAAATTTGAGGTACAAACGATTTTTCATATACACACACTGGCAAAATTAGCGGAACATTGGTAAAAAGGGCCAAAACTTGAACTCAACTGGGCCGGGCTGTCTGAAAGCCTTTTTTATAGCTTCTAAGCTCATTCAAGAAATAAAATATTGAACAAAACTGGCAAGTTGACAGGTTTTTATAGCAATTATACCCTAATAAGTGTTTTTCGATTATTGACGTTGTAAGTGTTCCTGATAAGAATGGCGTTTTAGCGGGGTGCAAGGTATGCTCAGCTCATTTGATTGTTTGGTTTTTGGAAGAACACATTGCTTAGATACAAAATTAGTGATTTCCCAGCATCTGCGACAGCTAGAGCTGTAACCACGATAGAGAAAGGTCACACCTACCGTTCGGTCAGTCAGGCCTTAGGTGTGTCGGCTTCCGTGGTTCATCGTAACTTTCAAGGCTTCAGAGAGACTGGATCTTACGTTCGGAGACGAGAACAAGGCAGATATCGGGTGACAATGGTTCAGAATGACCATTTTGTAAGGAAACAAAACTTAAGAAATCGACCTCAAACTGCTATGCAGACACGAAACCTGTCGGAACAGGTCCAAGATGAACGTGTAAGTGATTGTACAGTAAGAAGAAGACTCAAATAAGTTAAATTAAACTCAAAAGTGCCAGCAAGGGCACCAAAACTTGAGACAGGACACCGAAGAGCCAGGCTAAGATTTGCGCGTGAACATCAAAATTAGACAAGTGAGTGAAATCTTGTGCTGTACAGTGATGGGAGCAAATTCTGTGTACATTGTATTGACAGGCGATAAAGAATGTGGATAAATCATAAGGAAAGCTACAGGCCATCAAACTTACCGGAAACAGTGGCCTATGATGCAGGCTTCGTAATGGTTTGGAGTTGCATATGATTTGGAGCCCGCATGGAGCTGATGATTATAGATGATGGTACTTTGACAGTACAGAGCTATAGCACCGACATCCTGGAACTGCATGGTGTGCCTTTTACACAGTTTTAGGTAGTTATTTTCAATTTTATGTGCGTCCATAGAGTAAGAAAATCGGGCATTATTACCTAAACGATGCTGGCGTAGCCCAGGTGGAGAGGCCAGCGTGGTCTACGGATGTGGATCCGATTGAAGACGTGTGGCACATCAATGGGTGAACGGTACGAGTTAAAACTCCAGCTCCAAAATGAGTCCAGGAGCTCGAGTTGGCGCTACTGGAGGAGTAGGAGAATATCCCACAGGAAATTATTGACAATTAAAATGCAAGCATGGAATGGCGTATCCAGGCCCTCTTGAGATCCATAGAAGGCATTACACCAGCATTACACGCTTTTAACATGGCATTTCTTTAATAAAAATGAAGAATTTATCTTAAAAACTTACTACTGAAATTTATAAGATTTTCTTAATTTTTTTATTTTTGCTGATTTTTTTCTATTTTTCACGTTTTTATGCCCTAAATTTATAATAAATTTATTTTTTAATAATCAATTAGTAAATAAATAAATAAATATATAAAAATCAGTGAACAATTAAAAAAAAATTGAAAATTTTGTTATGTTCCTCTAATTTTGCCGGTGTGTTTAGTAACAACGTCAGAGATTCGATCGGTCTTGAAGAATTTTCGAATATCTTACTATAAAACTCGGAGTCAAATTTTGCAACTTTTATCGTTTGTACCTCGCCAAAACCGAAAGATTACAAAAGGAGATATTATTCACTTCATATATACACAAAAAAATTTGAGGTACAAACGATTTTTCATATAGTAACAACGTCAGAGATTCGATCGGTCGTGACGAATTTTCGAATATCTTACTATAAAACTCGGAGTCAAATTTTGCAACTTTTGTCGTTTGTACCTCGCCAAAACCGAAAGATTACAAAAGGAGATATTATTCACTTCATATTTACACAAAAAAATTTGAGGTACAAACGATTTTTCATATAGTAACAACGTCAGAGATTCGATCGGTCGTGACGAATTTTCGAATATCTTACTATAAAACTCGGAGTCAAATTTTGCAACTTTTATCGTTTGTACCTCGCCAAAACCGAAAGGTTATAAAAGAAGATATTATTCACTTCATATATACACAAAAAATTTGAGGTACAAACGATTTTTCATATAGTAACAACGTCAGAGATTCGATCGGTCGTGACGAATTTTCGAATATCTTACTATAAAACTCGGAGTCAAATTTTGCAACTTTTGTCGTTTGTACCTCGCCAAAACCGAAAGATTACAAAAGGAGATATTATTCACTTCATATTTACACAAAAAAATTTGAGGTACAAACGATTTTTCATATAGTAACAACGTCAGAGATTCGATCGGTCGTGACGAATTTTCGAATATCTTACTATAAAACTCGGAGTCAAATTTTGCAACTTTTATCGTTTGTACCTCGCCAAAACCGAAAGGTTGTAAAAGAAGATATTATTCACTTCATATTTACACAAAAAAATTTGAGATACAAACGATTTTTCATATAGTAACAACGTCAGAGATTCGATCGGTCTTGACGAATTTTCGAATATCTTACTATAAAACTCGGAGTCATATTTTGCAACTTCTATCGTTAGTACCTCGCCAAAAGCGAAAGATTAAAAAAGAAGATACTATTCACTTCATATTTACATAAAAAAAAATGAGGTACAAACGATTTTTCATATAGTAACAACGTCAGAGATTCGATCGGTCTTGACGAATTTTCGAATATCTTACTATAAAACTCGGAGTCATATTTTGCAACTTTTATCGTTTGTACCTCGCCAAAGCTGAAAGATTATAAAAGAAGATACTATTCAATTCATATTTACACAAAAAAAATTGAGGTACAAACGATTTTTCATATAGTAACAACGTCAGAGATTCGATCGGTCTTGACGAATTTTCGAATATCTTACTATAAAACTCGGAGTCAAATTTTGCAAATTTTATCGTCTGTACCTCGCCAAAACCGAAAGATTATAAAAGAAGATACTATTCACTTCATATTTACACTAAAAAATTTGAGGTACAAACGATTTTTCATATAGTAACAACGTCAGAGATTCGATCGGTCTTGAAGAATTTTCGAATATCTTACTATAAAACTCGGAGTCAAATTTTGCAACTTTTATCGTTTGTACCTCGCCAAAACCGAAAGATTACAAAAGGAGATATTATTCACTTCATATTTACACAAAATAATTTGAGGTACAAACGATTTTTCATATAGTAACAACGTCAGAGATTCGATCGGTCGTGACGAATTTTCGAATATCTTACTATAAAACTCGGAGTCAAATTTTGCAACTTTTATCGTTTGTACCTCGCCAAAACCGAAAGATTACAAAAGAAGATATTATTCACTTCATATTTACACAAAAAAATTTGAGGTACAAACGATTTTTCATATAGTAACAACGTCAGAGATTCGATCGGTCTTGACGAATTTTCGAATATCTTACTATAAAACTCGGAGTCATATTTTGCAACTTCTATCGTTAGTACCTCGCCAAAAGCGAAAGATTAAAAAAGAAGATACTATTCACTTCATATTTACACTAAAAAATTTGAGGTACAAACGATTTTTCATATAGTAACAACGTCAGAGATTCGACCGGTCTTGACGAATTTTCGAATATCTTACTATAAAACTCGGAGTCATATTTTGCAACTTCTATCGTTTGTACCTCGCCAAAAGCGAAAGATTATAAAAGAAGATACTATTCACTTCATATTTACATAAAAAAAATGAGGTACAAACGATTTTTCATATAGTAACAACGTCAGAGATTCGATCGGTCTTGACGAATTTTCGAATATCTTACTATAAAACTCGGAGTCATATTTTGCAACTTTTATCGTTTGTACCTCGCCAAAGCTGAAAGATTATAAAAGAAGATACTATTCAATTCATATTTACACAAAAAAATTTGAGGTACAAACGATTTTTCATATAGTAACAACGTCAGAGATTCGATCGGTCTTGACGAATTTTCGAATATCTTACTATAAAACTCGGAGTCAAATTTTGCAACTTTTATCGTTTGTACCTCGCCAAAACCGAAAGATTACAAAAGAAGATATTATTAACTTCATATTTACACAAAAAAATTTGAGGTACAAACGATTTTTCATATAGTAACAACGTCAGAGATTCGATCGGTCTTGACGAATTTTCCAATATCTTACTATAAAACTAAGAGTTAAATTTTGCAACTTCTATCGTTTGTACCTCGCCAAAACCGAAAGATTATAAAAGAAGATACTATTCACTTTATATTTACACAAAAAAATTTGAGGTACAAACGATTTTTATAGTAAGATATTCGAAATGTCGTCAAGACCGATAGAATCTCTGACGTTGTTACCATATGAAATATCGTTTTTACCTATATTTTTTTTTTGTTAATATGAAGTTAATAGAATATTCTTATACACACACTGGCAAAATTAGCGGAACATAGGTAAAAAGGGCCAAAACTTGAACTCAAGTGGGTCGGGCTTTCTGAAAGCCTTTTTTATAGCTTCTAAGCTCATTCAAGAAATAAAATATTGAACAAAACTGGCAAGTTGACAGGTTTTTATAGCAATTATGCCCTAATAAGTGTTTTTCGATTATTGACGTTGTAAGTGTTCCTGATAAGAATGGCGTTTTAGCGGGGTGCAAGGTATGCTCAGCTCATTTGATTGTTTGGTTTTTGGAAGAACACATTGCTTAGATACAAAATTAGTGATTTCCCAGCATCTGCGACAGCTAGAGCTGTAACCACGATAGAGAAAGGTCACACCTACCGTTCGGTCAGTCAGGCCTTAGGTGTGTCGGCTTCCGTGGATCATCGTAACTTTCAACGCTTCAGAGAGACTGGATCTTACGTTCGGAGACGAGAACAAGGCAAATATCGGGTGACAATGGTTCAGGATGACCATTTTGTAAGGAAACAAAACTTAAGAAATCGACCTCAAACTGCTATGCAGACACGAAACCTGTCGGAACAGGTCCAAGATGAACGTGTAAGTGATTGTACAGTAAGAAGAAGACTCAAAGAAGTTAAATTAAACTCAAAAGTGCCAGCAAGGGCACCAAAACTTGAGACAGGACACCGAAGAGCCAGGCTAAGATTTGCGCGTGAACATCAAAATTAGACAAGTGAGTGAAATCTTGTGCTGTACAGTGATGGGAGCAAATTCTGTGTACATTGTATTGACAGGCGATAAAGAATGTGGATAAATCATAAGGAAAGCTACAGGCCATCAAACTTACCGGAAACAGTGGCCTATGATTCAGGCTTCGTAATGGTTTGGAGTTGCATATGATTTGGAGCCCGCATGGAGCTGATGATTATAGATGATGGTACTTTGACAGTACAGGGCTTTAGCACCGACATCCTGGAACTGCATGGTGTGCCTTTTACACAGTTTTAAGTAGTAATTTCAATTTTATGTGCGTCCATAGAGTAAGAAAATCGGGCATTATTACCTAAACCATGCTGGCGTAGCCCAGGTGGAGAGGCCAGCGTGGTCTACGGATGTAGATCCGATTGAAGACGTGTGGCATATCAATGGGTGAATGGTACGAGTTAAAACTCCAGCTCCAAAATGTGTCCAGGAGCTCGAGTTGGCGCTACTGGAGGAGTAGGAGAATATCCCACAGGAAATGATTGACAATTAAAATGCAAGCATGGAATGGCGTATCCAGGCCCTCTTGAGATCCATAGAAGGCATTAAACGCTTTTAACATGGCATTTCTTTAATAAAAATGGAGAATTTATCTTAAAAACTTACTACTGAAATTTCAAAGATTTTCTTAATTTTTTGATTTTTGCTATTTTTTTTTATTTTTCACGTTTTTATGCCACAAATTTTTATAAAATTTATTGTTTAATAATCAATTAGTAAATAAATAAATAAATAAATAAAAATCAGTGAACAATTAAAAAAAAATGAAAGTTTTGTTATGTTCCTCTAATTTTGCCGGTGTGTTTATAATCTTTCGGTTTTCGCGAGGTACAAACGATAGAAGTTGCAAAATTTAACTCTTAGTTTTATAGTAAGATATTGGAAAATTCGTCAAGACCGATCGAATCTCTGACGTTGTTACTATATGAAAAATCGTTTGTACCTCAAATTTTTTTGTGTAAATATGAAGTGAATGGTATTTTCTTTTATACTCTTTCGGTTTTGGCGAGGTACAAACGATAAAAGTTGCAAAATTTGACTCCGAGTTTTATAGTAAGTTATTCGAAAATTCGTCAAGACCGATCGAATCTCTGACGTTGTTACTATATGAAAAATCGTTTGTACCTCAAATTTTTTTGTGTAAATATGAAGTGAATAGTATCTTCTTTTATAATCTTTCGGTTTTGGCGAGGTACAAACGATAAAAGTTGCAAAATATGACTCCGAGTTTTATAGTAAGATATTCGAAAATTCGTCACGACCGATCGAATCTCTGACGTTGTTACTATATGTAAAATCGTTTGCACCTCAAAATTTTTTATATAAGTATGAATTGAATAATATCTTCTTTTATAACCTTTCGGTTTTGGCGAGGTACAAACGACAAAAGTTGCAAAATTTGACTCCGAGTTTTATAGTAAGATATTCGAAAATTCGTCAAGACCGATCGAATTTCTGTCGTTGTTGTCTCAAAAAATTTTGTGTGAATTTAAAGTGAATAGTATCTTCTTTTATAATCTTTCAGTTTTGGCGAGGTACAAACGATAAAAGTTGCAAAATTTGACTCCGAGTTTTATAGTAAGATATTCGAAAATTCGTCACGACCGATCGAATCTCTGACGTTGTTACTATATGAAAAATCGTTTGTACCTCAAATTTTTTTGTTTAAATATGAAGTGAATAATATCTCCTTTTGTAATCTTTCGGTTTTGGCGAGGTACAAACGATAAAAGTTGCAAAATTTGACTCCGAGTTTTATAGTAAGATATTCGAAAATTCTTCAAGACCGATCGAATCTCTGACGTTGTTACTATATGAAAAATCGTTTTTACCTCAAATTTTTTTGTGTAAATATGAAGTGAATAATATTTCCTTTTGTAATCTTTCGGTTCTGGCGAGGTACAAACGATAAAAGTTGCAAAATTTGACTCCGAGTTTTATAGTAAGATATTCGAAAATTCGTCAAGACCGATCGAATCTCTGACGTTGTTACTATATGAAAAATCGTTTGTACCTCATTTTTTTTTATGTAAATATGAAGTGAATAGTATCTTCTTTTTTAATCTTTCGCTTTTGGCGAGGTACTAACGATAGAAGTTGCAAAATATGACTCCGAGTTTTATAGTAAGATATTCGAAAATTCTTCAAGACCGATCGAATCTCTGACGTTGTTACTATATGAAAAATCGTTTGTACCTCAAATTTTTTTGTGTAAATATGAAGTGAATAATATCTCCTTTTGTAATCTTTCGGTTTTGGCGAGGTACAAACGATAAAAGTTGCAAAATTTGACTCCGAGTTTTATAGTAAGATATTCGAAAATTCGTCACGACTGATCGAATCTCTGACGTTGTTACTATATGAAAAATCGTTTGTACCTCAAATTTTTTTGTGTAAATATAAAGTGAATAGTATCTTCTTTTATAATCTTTCGGTTTTGGCGAGGTACAAACGATAAAAGTTGCAAAATATGACTCCGAGTTTTATAGTAAGATATTCGAAAATACGTCAAGACCGATCGAATCTCTGACATTGTTACTATATGAAAAATCGTTTGTACCTCAAATTTTTTTGTGTAAATATGAAGTGAATAATATCTCCTTTTGTAATCTTTCGGTTTTGGCGAGGTACAAACGATAAAAGTTGCAAAATTTGACTCCGAGTTTTATAGTAAGATATTCGAAAATTCGTCACGACTGATCGAATCTCTGACGTTGTTACTATATGAAAAATCGTTTGTACCTCAAATTTTTTTGTGTAAATATAAAGTGAATAGTATCTTCTTTTATAATCTTTCGGCTTTGGCGAGGTACAAACGATAAAAGTTGCAAAATATGACCCCGAGATTTATAGTAAGATATTCGAAAATTCGTCAAGACCGATCGAATCTCTGACGTTGTTACTATATGAAAAATCGTTTGTACCTCAATTTTTTTTGTGTAAATATGAAGTTAATAATATCTTCTTTTGTAATCTTTCGGTTTTGGCGAGGTACAAACGATAAAAGTTGCAAAATTTGACTCCGAGTTTTATAGTAAGATATTCGAAAATTCTTCAAGACCGATCGAATCTCTGACGTTGTTAGTATATGAAAAATCGTTTGTACCTCAATTTTTTTTGTTTAAATATGAAGTGAATAGTATCTTCTTTTATAATCTTTCGGTTTTGGCGAGGTACAAACGATAAAAGTTGCAAAATATGACTCCGAGTTTTATAGTAAGATATTCGAAAATTCGTCAAGACCGATCGAATCTCTGACGTTGTTACTATATGAAAAATCGTTTGTACCTCAAATTTTTTAGTGTAAATATGAAGTGAATAGTATCTTCTTTTATAATCTTTCGGTTTTGGCGAGGTACAAACGACAAAAGTTGCAAAATTTGACTCCGAGTTTTATAGTAAGATATTCGAAAATTCGTCAAGACCGATCGAATTTCTGTCGTTGTTGTCTCAAAAAATTTTGTGTGAATTTAAAGTGAAAAGTATCTTCTTTTATAATCTTTTAGTTTTGGCGAGGTACAAACGATAAAAGTTGCAAAATTTGACTCCGAGTTTTATAGTAAGATATTCGAAAATTCTTCAAGACCGATCGAATCTCTGACGTTGTTACTATATGAAAAATCGTTTGTACCTCAAATTTTTTTGTGTAAATATGAAGTGAATAATATTTCCTTTTGTAATCTTTCGGTTTTGGCGAGGTACAAACGATAAAAGTTGCAAAATTTGACTCCGAGTTTTATAGTAAGATATTCGAAAATTCGTCAAGACCGATCGAATCTCTGACGTTGTTACTATATGAAAAATCGTTTGTACCTCAAATTTTTTAGTGTAAATATGAAGTGAATAGTATCTTCTTTTATAATCTTTCGGTTTTGGCGAGGTACAAACGATAAAATTTGCAAAATTTGACTCCGAGTTTTATAGTAAGATATTCGAAAATTCGTCAAGACCGATCGAATCTCTGACGTTGTTACTGTATGAAAAATCGTTTGTACCTCAAATTTTTTAGTGTAAATATGAAGTGAATAGTATCTTCTTTTATAATCTTTCGGTTTTGGCGAGGTACAAACGATAAAATTTGCAAAATTTGACTCCGAGTTTTATAGTAAGATATTCGAAAATACGTCAAGACCGATCGAATCTCTGACATTGTTACTATATGAAAAATCGTTTGTACCTCAAATTTTTTAGTGTAAATATGAAGTGAATAGTATCTTCTTTTATAATCTTTCGGTTTTGGCGAGGTACAAACGATAAAAGTTGCAAAATTTGACTCCGAGTTTTATAGTAAGATATTCGAAAATTCTTCAAGACCGATCGAATCTCTGACGTTGTTACTATATGAAAAATCGTTTGTACCTCAAATTTTTTTGTGTAAATATGAAGTGAATAATATCTCCTTTTGTAATCTTTCGGTTTTGGCGAGGTACAAACGATAAAAGTTGCAAAATTTGACTCCGAGTTTTATAGTAAGATATTCGAAAATTCGTCACGACTGATCGAATCTCTGACGTTGTTACTATATGAAAAATCGTTTGTACCTCAAATTTTTTTGTGTAAATATAAAGTGAATAGTATCTTCTTTTATAATCTTTCGGCTTTGGCGAGGTACAAACGATAAAAGTTGCAAAATATGACCCCGAGATTTATAGTAAGATATTCGAAAATTCGTCAAGACCGATCGAATCTCTGACGTTGTTACTATATGAAAAATCGTTTGTACCTCAATTTTTTTTGTGTAAATATGAAGTTAATAATATCTTCTTTTGTAATCTTTCGGTTTTGGCGAGGTACAAACGATAAAAGTTGCAAAATTTGACTCCGAGTTTTATAGTAAGATATTCGAAAATTCTTCAAGACCGATCGAATCTCTGACGTTGTTAGTATATGAAAAATCGTTTGTACCTCAATTTTTTTTGTTTAAATATGAAGTGAATAGTATCTTCTTTTATAATCTTTCGGTTTTGGCGAGGTACAAACGATAAAAGTTGCAAAATATGACTCCGAGTTTTATAGTAAGATATTCGAAAATTCGTCAAGACCGATCGAATCTCTGACGTTGTTACTATATGAAAAATCGTTTGTGCCTCAAATTTTTTAGTGTAAATATGAAGTGAATAGTATCTTCTTTTATAATCTTTCGGTTTTGGCGAGGTACAAACGACAAAAGTGGCAAAATTTGACTCCGAGTTTTATAGTAAGATATTCGAAAATTCGTCAAGACCGATCGAATTTCTGTCGTTGTTGTCTCAAAAAATTTTGTGTGAATTTAAAGTGAAAAGTATCTTCTTTTATAATCTTTTAGTTTTGGCGAGGTACAAACGATAAAAGTTGCAAAATTTGACTCCGAGTTTTATAGTAAGATATTCGAAAATTCGTCACGACCGATCGAATCTCTGACGTTGTTACTATATGAAAAATCGTTTGTACCTCAAATTTTTTTGTTTAAATATGAAGTGAATAATATCTCCTTTTGTAATCTTTCGGTTTTGGCGAGGTACAAACGATAAAAGTTGCAAAATTTGACTCCGAGTTTTATAGTAAGATATTCGAAAATTCTTCAAGACCGATCGAATCTCTGACGTTGTTACTATATGAAAAATCGTTTGTACCTCAAATTTTTTTGTGTAAATATGAAGTGAATAATATTTCCTTTTGTAATCTTTCGGTTTTGGCGAGGTACAAACGATAAAAGTTGCAAAATTTGACTCCGAGTTTTATAGTAAGATATTCGAAAATTCGTCAAGACCGATCGAATCTCTGACGTTGTTACTATATGAAAAATCGTTTGTACCTCATTTTTTTTTATGTAAATATGAAGTGAATAGTATCTTCTTTTTTAATCTTTCGCTTTTGGCGAGGTACTAACGATAGAAGTTGCAAAATATGACTCCGAGTTTTATAGTAAGATATTCGAAAATTCGTCAAGACCGATCGAATCTCTGACGTTGTTACTATATGAAAAATCGTTTGTACCTCAAATTTTTTTGTGTATATATGAAGTGAATAATATCTCCTTTTGTAATCTTTCGGTTTTGGCGAGGTACAAACGATAAAAGTTGCAAAATTTGACTCCAAGTTTTATAGTAAGATATTCGAAAATTCTTCAAGACCGATCGAATCTCTGACGTTGTTACTATATGAAAAATCGTTTGTACCTCAAATTTTTTAGTGTAAATATGAAGTGAATAGTATCTTCTTTTATAATCTTTCGGTTTTGGCGAGGTACAAACGACAAAAGTTGCAAAATTTGACTCCAAGTTTTATAGTAAGATATTCGAAAATTCGTCAAGACCGATCGAATTTCTGTCGTTGTTGTCTCAAAAATTTTGTGTGAATTTAAAGTGAATAGTATCTTCTTTTATAATCTTTCAGTTTTGGCGAGGTACAAACGATAAAAGTTGCAAAATTTGACTCCGAGTTTTATAGTAAGATATTCGAAAATTCGTCACGACCGATCGAATCTCTGACGTTGTTACTATATGAAAAATCGTTTGTACCTCAAATTTTTTTGTTTAAATATGAAGTGAATAATATCTCCTTTTGTAATCTTTCGGTTTTGGCGAGGTACAAACGATAAAAGTTGCAAAATTTGACTCCGAGTTTTATAGTAAGATATTCGAAAATTCTTCAAGACCGATCGAATCTCTGACGTTGTTACTATATGAAAAATCGTTTGTACCTCAAATTTTTTTGTGTAAATATGAAGTGAATAATATCTCCTTTTGTAATCTTTCGGTTTTGGCGAGGTACAAACGATAAAAGTTGCAAAATTTGACTCCGAGTTTTATAGTAAGATATTCGTAAATTCGTCACGACTGATCGAATCTCTGACGTTGTTACTATATGAAAAATCGTTTGTACCTCAAATTTTTTTGTGTAAATATAAAGCGAATTGTATCTTCTTTTATAATCTTTCGGTTTTGGCGAGGTACAAACGATAAAAGTTGCAAAATTTGACTCCGAGTTTTATAGTAAGATATTCGAAAATTCGTCAAGACCGATCGAATCTCTGACGTTGTTACTATATGAAAAATCGTTTGTACCTCAAATTTTTTTGTTTAAATATGAAGTGAATAGTATCTTCTTTTATAATCTTTCGGTTTTGGCGAGGTACAAACGATAAAAGTTGCAAAATTTGACTCCGAGTTTTATAGTAAGATATTCGAAAATTCTTCAAGACCGATCGAATCTCTGACGTTGTTACTATATGAAAAATCGTTTGTACCTCAAATTTTTTTGTGTAAATATGAAGTGAATAATATCTCCTTTTGTAATCTTTCGGTTTTGGCGAGGTACAAACGATAAAAGTTGCAAAATTTGACTCCGAGTTTTATAGTAAGATATTCGAAAATTCGTCACGACTGATCGAATCTCTGACGTTGTTACTATATGAAAAATCGTTTGTACCTCAAATTTTTTTGTGTAAATATAAAGTGAATTGTATCTTCTTTTATAATCTTTCGGTTTTGGCGAGGTACAAACGATAAAAGTTGCAAAATTTGACTCCGAGTTTTATAGTAAGATATTCGAAAATTCGTCAAGACCGATCGAATCTCTGACGTTGTTACTATATGAAAAATCGTTTGTACCTCAAATTTTTTTGTTTAAATATGAAGTGAATAGTATCTTCTTTTATAATCTTTCGGTTTTGGCGAGGTACAAACGATAAAAGTTGCAAAATATGACTCCGAGTTTTATAGTAAGATATTCGAAAATACGTCAAGACCGATCGAATCTCTGACATTGTTACTATATGAAAAATCGTTTGTACCTCAAATTTTTTAGTGTAAATATGAAGTGAATAGTATCTTCTTTTATAATCTTTCGGTTTTGGCGAGGTACAAACGATAAAATTTGCAAAATTTGACTCCGAGTTTTATAGTAAGATATTCGAAAATTCGTCAAGACCGATCGAATCTCTGACGTTGTTACTGTATGAAAAATCGTTTGTACCTCAAATTTTTTTGTGTAAATATGAAGTGAATAGTATCTTCTTTTATAATCTTTCGGTTTTGGCGAGGTACAAACGATAAAAGTTGCAAAATTTGACTCCGAGTTTTATAGTAAGATATTCGAAAATTCTTCAAGACCGATCGAATCTCTGACGTTGTTACTATATGAAAAATCGTTTGTACCTCAAATTTTTTTGTGTAAATATGAAGTGAATAATATCTCCTTTTGTAATCTTTCGGTTTTGGCGAGGTACAAACGATAAAAGTTGCAAAATTTGACTCCGAGTTTTATAGTAAGATATTCGAAAATTCGTCACGACTGATCGAATCTCTGACGTTGTTACTATATGAAAAATCGTTTGTACCTCAAATTTTTTTGTGTAAATATAAAGTGAATTGTATCTTCTTTTATAATCTTTCGGTTTTGGCGAGGTACAAACGATAAAAGTTGCAAAATTTGACTCCGAGTTTTATAGTAAGATATTCGAAAATTCGTCAAGACCGATCGAATCTCTGACGTTGTTACTATATGAAAAATCGTTTGTACCTCAAATTTTTTTGTTTAAATATGAAGTGAATAGTATCTTCTTTTATAATCTTTCGGTTTTGGCGAGGTACAAACGATAAAAGTTGCAAAATATGACTCCGAGTTTTATAGTAAGATATTCGAAAATACGTCAAGACCGATCGAATCTCTGACATTGTTACTATATGAAAAATCGTTTGTACCTCAAATTTTTTAGTGTAAATATGAAGTGAATAGTATCTTCTTTTATAATCTTTCGGTTTTGGCGAGGTACAAACGATAAAATTTGCAAAATTTGACTCCGAGTTTTATAGTAAGATATTCGAAAATTCGTCAAGACCGATCGAATCTCTGACGTTGTTACTGTATGAAAAATCGTTTGTACCTCAAATTTTTTTGTGTAAATATGAAGTGAATAGTATCTTCTTTTATAATCTTTCTGTTTTGGCGAGGTACAAACGACAAAAAAACTGCAAAATATAACTCCGTCTTTTATAGTAAGATATTCGAAAATTCGTCACGACTGATCGAATCTCTGACGTTGTTACTATATGAAAAATCGTTTGTACCTCAAATTTTTTTGTGTAAATATAAAGTGAATTGTATCTTCTTTTATAATCTTTCGGTTTTGGCGAGGTACAAACGATAAAATTTGCAAAATTTGACTCCGAGTTTTATAGTAAGATATTCGAAAATTCGTCAAGACCGATCGAATCTCTGACGTTGTTACTGTATGAAAAATCGTTTGTACCTCAAATTTTTTTGTGTAAATATGAAGTGAATAGTATCTTCTTTTATAATCTTTCTGTTTTGGCGAGGTACAAACGACAAAAAAACTGCAAAATATAACTCCGACTTTTATAGTAAGATATTGGAAAATTCGTCAAGACCGAACGAATCTACCTCAAAAAATAACTTCTTTTACACATTTGAACTGCTTTATATACTTTCTTTCCTTCTACTCCATAAAAAGCCTTATTTTTAAGGAAAAAATTTTTTTTGCTTTTTTTTTCGTAAAATCAAAAAAAAAATTAACTTTAAAAACGGGTACAATCCGGTACAAACGATACTCTTCCAGATGGCATCATTAAAATTCCGGTATCTTTATGTCGGTTGCTAAGCAAATTTTACCACCCCCCCATTTCTACCCTATTGAGGTACAAACGATTTTAATTGCGGTACAATCGGGTACAATCGAATGACATATATAAAAATCATTTACCTTGAACTCGGTTGCTAACTTCACATAGGTATCATCTACAGACCCGACACCACCCCGCTACTCAGGGGGCCGCGATGCGCAGGATCACTATCTAGGAAGGCAAACACGCCTTAAAACACACCATACAAGGCAAAAAGCGTGCTCGGGTTTCAATTTTGACGTGCGAAATTGACGAAAATGGCGTAATTTTTGTCCTTTACTATAATAAAGGACAATGACGAAAGAAGAAAGAATGACAAAGAAGAACGTCCGAGCCATTCGCGACAACTGATTACATAAGCAAACATTCAAAGGCAAACAAGAAGCCCTACGAGGAAAAATAACATCTACTTTTGGATAGTTAAGTGCAAGTAATTCATTTAATCGCTCGTCGGCAATTAGATGGTAACTGTTTAGACAATTTATGGCCCAGCTATTGGCTGCGGGCCAGGGGAAAACAAAAACGAAATAACATAATATAGCGGCTAAATACGATATTGCTCATCACCAAATTATATTTGCACAAGATTAAGTGCCGTTTGACAGTATTTTATTGAATTTGTTGAAATAAAAATAATTTCGCTGACGTTGATGCGTTTAGGCATAACGCCCTGAAGATGGTCAGTTCGTGCCACGCATCAGAAACTGGGGATAGATTTGAGGATTCGAGCGTTCAAGGTTTTGATTGTTGCTATTAGCTGCCGCTTTATAATAGTGAAAATTGTAGAACTTGCATTCGCGTCGACATATATGCCAAATTGCCCATATTATGCAAAACTAGAGATCGCCCAATGGTCGAAATTCGACCTCAGATAAAAAATAAATTATAAGTTTAAAAATTTCTACGCATTTCTTTGTAGTGTGTGTAACGTTTTATATTTTGTTAAAAAATGTATGATAAAAGCATAATTTCAAAATAATATTAGTTCGATGCACTCCTTCACCATATAAACTATAACTGTGCGAAATTTCATGCACCTACGTTTCCCAATTTTTCGTAAAAAGGGTTACAAAGTTTTTCGCTATTATGATAACTGGGACTGCTGAATGCTGATTCCTTTACGATATTTTCTGGTGAACACGACTCATTGTGACTTGACTCTATAATGCTAATTTGCTAAAACAACTTTAAGGGTGGGTTGCACCAGAGGCGTAGTTATAGTTAAGGTTAAGTTTTCGTCAAATATGGCGTCCATTATGGACTTTTACTAGGGATTTGACAGTTCATTTGTCATTTTGTTATGGTTAAAGTTAAAGTAAGTTGGTGCAACCCACCCTTAAATATACACTTTACAACATACAAAGTTACAAAAATAGCCAAATATGCTCAGATTAAACAATGCGGCCATTATAAGAGAATGCATCTAATAAATCGTGTAAAAAGAATTTAACCACTATTGGCTTTTGGCCACGCTTCAGCGTTCAGTTTTCTTTTGGAACATAATGGACATATAACAGTAATTTGGTGTAGTGCAGCTGCGCTCCATTATTTTATGTTATGTACAGTCCTAATTTAGCATTTTTGAACTTTATCAGCAAGTAATAAGAGCTAAAAGTATTCACAGTATCCGTCAACCGTACGTGATTGGCTGGGTCGTGTAGTTTTAATTGTAACACTGCATAAAATATTCTATTATAGATGTTAGATCATTTATCACTTGCTAATTACGATTTATACATAGAGATTTCTTTAGTTGGAATAGAAATGATTTATTATTTCCTGCTCATAGTAGTAATAATTAAAGTTACCTTATTCGTATTATGAGACTTATGGATTCAGTGATTTAGTTTCCTATAATATAAACACCTTTAATGATTATAGTTAGGTTAAGCAGGTAAATAATAATAAACAAATATTTAATCATCTGCCTGCTTTGTCTTATTCATTTTATAATGTTACTAGATGACGCCCGTAACTCCGTTGCGCCAAAACTCGTTTATCGCGTGGGAACCGTACATTTTTTTGGGATAAAAAGTATCCTATGTCCTTTCCCGGGACTCAAAGTATCTCCATGCCAAATTTCAGCAAAATCGGTCCAGTGGTTTGGGCGTGAAGAGGTAACAGACAGACAGACACACTTTCGCATTTATAATATTAGTATGGAAGTATGGATTTTATAATATTTGTGGTTTCGGATAATGATGGAGGATCGAATCACGGCGCCCCTTTTGCCTTTCCACGGCGCGCGGCGCACAGTTTGGGAACCCCTGCTATAGACTTTATGGATATAATTATTAGGTACATAATATGCCTATAATATTATGATTTATGGTATTACAGAGTATAGAGGTATGTACCTAATAAAAATAATTCGTCAAAATAATATAGACCAACCATCGACATAATATTAAATTATATTTTTAGTTAATAAAGTTATTAAATATACTATAAGTTACGAGCACAAAAAAAAAACAAGGTAATATTGTATGTGTTATAATTGTCAAGACATTTTATCCAAAAAAATGGCTTTACACAGCGATGCTTCATCAATCATCAAGATTACCTTCAAAAGATAAGTAAAAAGTTAATTCCATAGAAACAATAAGTAACATTAAAGAAACGCCAATTAGGAGTTTTGAGGACGCAGCTGGTACCGAAATTCGGTAGTAAACTCGCTTGATATATTGCAATTTATACTCGAGTCGAACGGGCACTAAAACCTATAATTTACATACAGTTTATTAAACATAAGTTAGAAAATTCCTCGCCTTTTAAAAGCAATAAGCCATTGATAATAATTTATACTACTTTACAATACTTTGGGTGTGGCTCAAACGATAAGAAACAGCGATGTTTGAATCTAAAAACTGACAAGCTTATCGAATAAAACATAAATATTTTTTGTCAATAATAATTAAGAGCATTAACTGCACTAGTTATATTACACCACTAGGTTAAAGTAACCAAAATCTGAAAATATTTACTATAATCACTATAATTTTTATATGGAGAAGAAAAATTTTGCAAATAATAGCTAAACTTTATAGCCAAACTTTATCGATCTTGGCAGTTTCATATTCTGTGGTCGCTTCAGCTCATAACTCGGGCGTCACATTATAAAGTGGTCACGTTAAAACATCAAAAAGTTTTAAGAGATTGCCGGAGCGCATTTAGAACACTCTGACGTGTCTTAATTATAAAATGCTGCTTTTTTCAAATTATAATAGATTTTTCCATTTCGTTCTAATTACTCTTTGTTTTGTTTCTCGATTAGTACAAATTGGATCCGTACTCGAGCTCTGAGATAGCAGTTTTGTAAGGCTAAGGGCCTGTTTTACCACTTCCTGATAAGTGTCGAATAGGCTATCCACCACTTGACTTGACAGATGAAGTATGGAAAATCTGGCAAAAAAGCTGTGAATAACCTATTCGGCACTTTATTGGAAAGTGGTGAAACAGGCTCTAAGAGTTTAAGGTTTATCCAGTATCCTACTAAAATACTTACTAGAGTCACGAAAATGACAATTTAAAAAAAAATCTGCGCAATCCTAGTTACAAATAAATTTATTTTTATCTTTTAACGAGCTCTTGCCCACGGTGTCGCTCGCGTTAAGAAGTATTATCATATACAAACTTGCATCCCCTATTTTAACCCCTTGGAGGTGGAAATGATCAAAATCCTTTCTTAGCGGATGCCTACGTCATAATAATATCTACCTGCATGCCAAATTTCAGCCCCATCGGTCCAGTGGTTTGGGCTGTGCGTTGATAGATCACCATGTCAGTCAGTCACCTTTGAGTTTTATATATACTGAATATCATTATCATAAAAATTAATTTCGTTTTTAAAGGATTTGTTCAAGCTTATGTTTTGCAATATATTATTATGTTAGAGGCTGGATAGAGCGATATTTCAAACTAGTATTTCGAAGTACTATCTATAAATTTTAGGTACAATGTTAAATGAAAACCGTAAACCTTTTATATCCGTATCTACGTTATAATTCGGAGATTTTACGTCGAGTACTCGAGTTTGGTAACGCCGGAACTTCCAAGGTCCCCGTTAACTTGAAATTATAATAAACTTGATAATTGAAACAATAATAGCCAAGACCCCAGTTCAAGTTTGTTTTTGTTTCTTACAAATCCTTTTGGCTTAGCGGCAGATAGCAAAGTTTGCAATAACCGGCGCGTCGTTCATTTTGAATACAAATTATTTCCATTCATATTATATTGTGGGATTTAAGAAGCAACAGAAGGCTGAGGATCACCTCGATTCTGCTAAATAAACGTTCAAAAGAGCCCGTCATATATGCGTGGAGGCTAATCGAGGATAAGCACGTAATTCATACGTGGGAGAGCCATGCTTCGGCATGAATGGGTCGGCTCGACCGGAGAAATACCACGTTCTCACAGAAAACCGGCGTGAAACAGCGCTTGCGCTGTATTTCGCCGAGTGAGTGAGTTTACCGGAGGCCCAATCCCCTACCCTATTCCCTTTCCTATCCTCCCTTATTTCGTTCCCTTTCCATCCCTACCTTCCCCTATTACCCTATTCCCTCTTAAAAGGCTGGCAACGCACCTGCAGCTCTTCTGATGCTGCGAGTGTCCATGGGCGACGGAAGTTGCTTTCCATCAGGTGACCCGTTTGCTCGTTTGCCCCCTTATTTCATAAAAAAAAAAAAAATTAGGGTTCCGTAGTACTTACAAGAACCCATTTATTAAAATGGTTTCAGCATTAAACCGAATGGTCCATCAATATTAAGTATTAGTGGAGTCCTGCGTTATGTCACGTATCTACAGAGAACAGTCGGTCATACTACTGATATAGGTCAGGATACGCAAACAAAGGGAAATCTCACCATTTTAACCCCTGTTTTTGACTGAATTGACAACTCAGTCAAAAACGAGGTCTTATGTCCGGGTTCCGAGGTTTTTTTATACGAGGTGTTTTTAAGCTAAACTTTTGATTAGCATTTCATCTTATGACAATTGACAATACCCAATAAAAATTAGTAGGTAACTCCGTTAAAGAGTTGGTCCGAACTCCCTTGAAGAAAACTTGATAGATCGGCCATTAGACAGATGATAGTAGTAACTAGTAACTTACCGTTAATATACCATCCAAATACCAAATTCTGCGAATGATGACCCAAATTTGAGTTTTACCTGAAAATAAAATGCGAAATATTAATGATTAGCTTACATTTAACTTGGAAGGAAAAGTAGATGGCATTTCTTTAAAACAGTCAACGAAGCTGTTATTTTTTTGTTAAATCCGAATTAAATTTTGACAGTGCGAAAGACTACGACGTGAAAGAACGTAGAAGACTAAACTCAGCCGTAAAATGGAGGCATCATAAAACGTAACATGCGGTGCAGCAGTCCAATTTCAGCGCAGGTGGAACCTGTACATAATATATCCTGTTCCCGTATCTTTACAATATTGATTTGTTCAGATCGTATCCCGAGTCCTAGTATTTTAATATAACATTAAAATAGCTTCGATCCAATCCAAATAAGAAAAGCAAAAAAAAAATTGGCGGTATTGATAGGATTTACGTTTAATACGCTGACTATCGCACTCGGAAACATATTTTAATGATGATTAAACTTCAATTTAATGAAGCATTTGACAAATACTGTATGAGGCTTTTGTCATAATTTTCATACATTTAAGTAACTAATATTCGTCTCTGAGTGCGGTAGTGAGACTGTATGGATACTTAATGGACGCTGTACCAATGTTAGAATAAAATGTGGGCACTATACAACGCGAAGAAGTAAATGGAGGAACATTTGACGTATATTTTGCCAAAGGAAGGCTTTGAACAGAACTTTTATGTAAATCGGATAAAATAAATGGAAGCAACAAGCGGCTCTTAAATATATTGAGACTCTACCTCCGGGAAAGAGTGTATGACGTAAAACGTCCTAATAGATTGGTACTTGCAGTAATAAATGCACGTTCATCGGACGATAAATCTAGCGACAGTTTCTTTACAATTTTTCACGCTCCAGCGTCGCTTTTTCAAGTAAATGGAAAATTTTCTTACATTTTAAGTTTAAGATTCAGGCAAATGGGACAGCATGCTCTCGCATAAAACGCTAGAGTTGTCGTTAGCCGTTGACCTCATCTATATAAAAGTTGCTATGTTTATGACATAGCAAGTTTTACAACTTTTAAGAATTTTGAGTTTTAAGAATTTAGAGTTCTTGCATAAGTATGCAAGAACTCTAAATTCTTAAAAGTTGTAAAACGTACAGAGTCAAAATTGTCCTAGACGTACTTACGTCTAGGACAATTTTGACTTGGTACGTTTAAAATTTTAAAAATTGAAACAATCGCAAAAGTTGAACTGATATTTGAAATCATTGCATTATTCTCGTTCATTACACAAAAAAATAAATTTTAACACAAAATTAAAATAATTACTGAATTAAAAATATAAAATCGATGAATGGCACCCGCCGTATACGAACATTCAAAGCGCGAGCATGCTCGGCGACGCGGCATGTGCTCCCTTCCTATCGCATTTGTACCTATTGTGACCAGTGCCAAAACGATCACAGGCAATTTGGCTAATTCCGTGTCAATCACGGCGCGGTTCCAACGACTGATTCAGCGTAAATTATCATCAGCCACGCACTGACAGAGCGTGTCAACGCAATCGCGAGTGCCTCCTAGCCGTGATTTGATTGGTTTATAAAACAATGATACGCCCCCTTTAAAAATGTCCGCACACCCACCAGACTGTGTCGATGGCAGGGGGCCAACCGTTTGTTGCCACATCAAAAGGTTTGTTAGCGGGATCGCAAGAAACATGCGTGCCGTCCCAATAATGCTCGCCGTTTAGTCTTAAAGAAAAATTTGCGCCATTCATAAAGTCTATCCCGGCCCAACTACATAATATATTTTTATGTGTAACTACCTCATTTGGCATTATATACTTTATAGAAAATAATCCAGTTTTTGTGTTGCATGCATCACCGATGCTAAAAACTCGTTTACTAATCTAGAGAAAAGCCTTACTAACCAGACGAATTTGGAATAATTACAAACATATATACATTCTGTGTACATTCTGTGTTATTAGTGAGCAAATTTTAATGAAAACCACGTTCCAACCAGACATTACAAAGGGACGAGAGCATTACAGGGACGGACGCTTCTGTTTACAATCTCTTGCATACCCCGCAGGCCGCAAATCACACCAAATGACAAGATCTTTGATCATAAATAACAATGACAAACAAAACCAACGAGACACTAACAAATTGACTGACCTAGAATTAGAAAAGGAGTAAGTCCTGCTTAAGGCGATAATGCCCGTGGTCTTGGAGTCGCTGAGGGAGTAAGCGACGTATTCTGATGTCTCGTCTCTTGCTGGCGAGGAGCCAACCGCTCACCTGTTGCGGCGACATTATCGCACTATGACTGATGACGTGTACATGTGGAAACATGGCGAATCCTCGCGTCTTGGAACTGAACCTCTAACCCACGGGACAAGAATATACTTGGTGTTCTCTTCCGACAATTGACAAGACAAAAGAGGCAAGTAGTACAGAAACAAGAAAGCATATAGCAGACTTAACTCAACGTAAAAAGATTTAGAAAATACAGACAATAAACGAGCTTTCGGTCAAGCAAATTGCTGAAAATTATAACATATTCCTTTTAATATACTTAAAAAAAACTAGGCCTTTACATCCGTTGTGGATGATTTATACAGTATTTTTCAGAGCGAAGTAACCACTCCTCAAATACTGTAGTGCCTGGGACAAGATTTTTTAATGTCCTTATGGTTGCCCAAGCGCATACGGCATTCTCGCATCATAGTCGGCCTAGTCCAGAGGAAAGAACTAGTCAATACGTCTGGGACCAACTATGTGCGGGTTTCCTCACGATGTTTTCCTTCATCGTACGTGCGTTCGTATTATGTACTTGAGATCAGAAAATGTCTCATAGGTACACGCCTTCACCCGGGTTCGAACCTGCACCCTCTAGGAGTGCGAACCGAAGGTCTACCCATTAGGCCACGGACGCTCTTTAATTAAATATATTATAGGACAAGAATAAATAAGAAAATATCGTCTTCAGAATACGACAATACGCTACTGTTGTATCCAGATATGAAAGTGACCTCAGCGGAAAATAGTCCGTCCATTTCGAGATGTTCAGAATTTTTCACACGTACCACATAAATCTACTGTCAGACGTTCTTACAAATGAAATAATAGGGATCCTCCTGTCATAACACCATTATAGACAGTATCAAATAATAAATGAGGTATTTTCGATGAGCTCTGATTGTGTATCACCAGACTTGTATGTAATTAGGCCTGTTGGGAAAGATACTAAACTTCGCCAAGAAAGTATAAGCTACTCGTATGTTAATACACAGAATGCACAATGTAGTTGTCTCCATGCATTAGGCAACTTACAGACACTTAAGACTCCTTAGTTGTGGGTGTCAAATGATGAAAACTCTCGTGTATTGGTATTTGTTGCCAAACTCTTCCTAAACTACTGGACCGATTTTGTTAACATTTTATTTGCCTATCAAATAAATCCGAAAAACGACCAACAATGGGGATTGTCCATTTTTTTAAATTTTGCTCATTACAAAAACATTTCGAGGAATAAGGTTAGTGATCGTTTTTCTGTATATAAACGAAAAAAATATCCATTAGTTACTTATATTTTTGAACAAATATGTTTAACCTTAGTTTGACCTTCAATGGCGTTAAATTAGCAATAAATTCGACCAACATTACGTTTCTAACTTTTGGTAAGCTTCTCGTATCAGCTTTCACATAATGAGAACTTGCATTTGACGAACCAGCCATTATAAATAAGATTGAAAGGAATTTAAAACATACTGCAGAGGTCAATTAGCCGCCGATGATGACGTCAGAGCGAAACTTTAAAAAATTATTGAGAAAAAAACTTGCCAATGAATTTCAAAATTATTTAATTCATATTCTTAAAATACCCTATTTTAACGAAAAAAATATAAATAGTACATGTGATTTTTTTTTGGACAATGCCCATTTTGGATTATGGCAGTAGTTAATTTATAACATTGTAACTCCTAACTCGGTCTTTTGACGTGTGAACGTGTGTCTTCTGTATTAGAGGATTTCAAGCGTATTCCAACAACGTATATGGCAATACTTTTAAGCCTCAGGTAAAAAATATTATATCTTGTAGTTATCTACACTGGAAGTCTGTATCAAGTATTGTACTGAAGAACGCATATTTAACAAAATCCAATCTCACTACATCAACATGATTGACGCGTCACAATCGACGTACGTGTCGCCGGCGTCACACTTGTGACGTTTGTCCGTGACGTGTGACGAGTAGTGTAATGACTCAACTCAAAGAGCATAATATCACATCCAAACATCGACATACTATGGAAGAGTAACTGTGTTAAAAAATGGTCCCACGAAATGCACACAAAGGCGTACTTTTAGCTGGTATACTCGGTTCGTGTATCTACAATTATCATTACTGAGTTTATAACAGTAAAAGAGTCATCATTCTATCTAGGATGGTATGTCGATGCTTTCATGTAAATAATTTATTTTGCAATTTGTTCGATTGATTGCTTGAACTGACTCTTTGATCTTCCAAATCGATATCCAAAAGTAATGTTTGTTGTACCTCATTGATTGGCCGTTTTCTTTGCTTGCTTAACTCATATGGCTGCCAGTCTAGTAGTCTAATTATTAGCCTTTTATATTTATTTATACTTATGTTTTTCTTTAAGTGAACCACATTATTTTAGTTGTTATGTTACATTATGATTACTTTTGATAGAAACAACCTTATTGCGTTCAAAATGGTGACTAATTTATTCAGGATTCACTGACAACTGACAAGACGTGATGACACTGACAAACACAGATTAAGGTATATGACAAGTGACAGGTATACATAAAATTAACATAACTTACACTAGATGTCACTACTAGTATATATATTTTGATATACAATCAATACCCCCACTATATCAAAATAAAGTGACAATTATTATTTTTGTTGAACTCCCAACAATTCTAAAAATTTATAATGTTTTACAGAATTTAAAGACTTTGTAAGTATATCCGCTGGCATATGAGCTGTCTGTAGATACTCAACTTTAACAATATTATTTTTAATACAGTCTCTACAAAAATGAAACCTTATGTCTATGTGCTTAGTTCTATTGTGAAATACAGGATTATGCAACAACTTATGAGCACTCTGGTTATCATTAAAAATTACAATACATTGCATAAGACCTGTTATTTCACTTTGTAAATTTCTGAGATAAATTGCCTCTTTACAACATTCAGATATACCAACATATTCTGCTTCTGTGCTAGATAATGTGACATTATTCTGCTTTTTAGTTCCCCCAGATATCAAACCTCCAGATAGAGTAAAGCAGTAGCCTGTATAGGATCTCCTATCTGTGATATCGCTACCCCAATCTGCATCCACAAAACCTAATATTTCTTTGTCATTTGTGTCTGTATATTTAATACAATAATCTTTAGTTCCCTTTAGGTATCTTAATATACGCTTAGCATGAGCCCAGTGCTCCTTGTTATAATAATTACTGAACTGACTCAAGTACACAACAGGAAAAGCTATATCAGGTCGGGTAAGTATGGCAAGATATATTAAACATCCTATCAGTTGCTGATAAGGCAAACTTTTGTCAGAACTCACATCTTTAGTTAATTTTAATCCACATTCCATCGGTGTATCTACTGGTTTACAGTCAACCATATTAAATTTCATTAACAACTGTTCAATATAATTACTTTGATCTAATGTTAAAATTTTTTCTTTCTTATTATAATGAACTGACATCCCAAGACATTGCCTAATTTGACCTAGGTCTTTAATTTTAAACTTAGATTCTAGTACAGATTTTAACTTATCAGCCTCAGCACTACTGTTTGTAAATACAAAAAAGTCATCGACATACAAGGCGATTATAGTCATATTTTTACCATCCTTTTTAATATACAAACAAGGTTCATATTTTGACTTTGAAAATCCATTTTTAGTTAAACACATATCAACTTTATCATACCACATTCTTGACGATTGCTTTAAGCCATAAATAGCCTTTTTTAATTTCAATACTTTGGCTGAATCTGGGCAATGAAACCCTTCAGGTATTTGCATATAAATGTTTTCGTTAAGATCACCATTAAAGAATGCAGTACACACATCCAAATGTATAATATCAAGTCCAAGTTTCACAGAAATAGCAAATAATAATCTCAGAGTACTGTGTCTTACCACAGGAGAAAAAGTCTCAGCATAGTCCACACCTGGTTGTTGAGAAAACCCCTTAGCCACTAACCTGGCACGGAAACGGACTTTACCACTGGATTCAACTTTTTTCTTTAGCACCCACTTACACTGCACTATGGTAGAGTTATCTGGAATGTTGACAACCTCCCAGGCATCATTTTTCTCGAAGCACTCCAATTCCTCCTGCACCGCCTGCAGCCACTGGTCTCTCTCAGGCCCCTTAAGCACTTGCTTAAGTGTGGGACCCATTCCACTATCCATTTCTGTGTAGCATAGACCACCAAAACCAAACCTGTTTGGTGCACGACGTTCTCTGACAGGTCTATCAGACTTATCACGATCATTATGAATGTCTAAACAATCTTCATAATCACTTAGTGTATAATCCGAGGACAAATCCTCCTTTGTTTCTTCTGTTAATGTAAAATCTAAGTCCCCCACTGCATCCTGCAGAATTTGGGTATCTTCTGTTGTTTTATTTATTTCAGACTCATTTTCATTTTCCTCAGAAGCAACATCCATCATGACCAACTGTTTCTCCATAATAACCACATCTCTACTTGTGAAAATTCGCTTCTCTACTGGATCATACAATCTGTAGCCTTTTATATTATCGGGATATCCAAGTAGTATGCATTCTACGGACTTTCTGTCCCATTTGGATCTCTTCTCTTTATTGACATGGACCATCGCAGGGGATCCAAATATTCTTAAATTACTTAGATCTGGCTTAACACCCGTCCATAATTCATGAGGTGTTTTTCCATCTAAAACTGATGAAACCGTTCGATTATGTAAGTGCACGGCCGTATTGCAAGCCTCGGCCCAAAACTTCTTGTGCAGCTCAGCGTCATATAGCATGCACTTAGCCTTTTCAATAATCGTTCTATTCATCCTCTCACATAATCCGTTTTGCTGTGGTGTATAAGGGTTAGACTTTTGGTGTATTATACCAAATTTCTTCAAGTAGTCATCGAAAGCTACATTACAAAATTCCTTTCCATTGTCGGTCCTGAAGATTTTCACTTTTCTATTAGTTTGATTTTCTGCCATTGCTTTGAATTCCTTAAAGTATTTCAATGCCTCATTCTTATGCCTTAAGAAATAAATGAAGGTCATTCGGCTAAAATCGTCGACAAACAATAGAAAGTAGGATGCACCTCCTAGTGAAGTTTCTTCCATGGGCCCGCAAAGGTCACTGTGTACAACATTTAGTAATTCTGTACTTCTTGTACCACTATTTGTAAAAGGAAATCGACATTGTTTACCTTCACAACATGTCTTGCAAGTTGATTTAGTCACCGTGAAATTCTCATCATAATTCATTCCCTCAACTGCATTTTTAGTTTTTCTTAAGCTTTCACTGTTCAGATGGCCTAATCTACGATGCCAAGTGAGACCTGAGGTAGTCACTGCAGCTACCAAACATTCTTGCAAATTCAGTTTATAAACACCATTTGTTAATGAAGCAGTTGCAACCAATTCTCCTTTTTTATTATAAATGTGACAACTTTCATCTGTGAAGATCACTTTGTTACCATTTTGAATTAATCTGCTTACTGATAAGAGGTTAGTTGTCAAGTTTGGCACGCAGTACACATCTCCAATGTTTATTTCGAATTCACTGCCTTCAACTAAGGTTACAATCCTGACATCGCCAGCACACGTAACGGAAACAGTTTCTTGGTTTGCTACCATTATTTCTTGTTGAACTTTCCGGTATCTGCTAGTGATCCAATCTGGATTCGCTGTTAAATGGACACTGGCACCAGAATCAATATACCAGTCCCGTTTATTGAAACTGCCACTCAAGAATACAGCTGAGAATGCATTAGTCTGCTTACGTTCTGCATTTTTATTAATAAACTTGGGATTATTCTGGCATTGCGATCGATAATGTCCAAGTTGTTTACATCGATAGCATCTGACACTGACAGTTTTCAATTTGTCATTTTGACATTTGACGCCATCTTTGCCAGTGTTGCCACTCATAGACGCATTTGGTTTCGACTTGACTTGATGATATTTTCTTGACACAGCTAGTGCGCCATCAACAACTTCATTGTCTATGCTTCCGGTTTCCATATCTAGAAGTTTACTTTTGATGACATCTGTTGTTACTTGAATACCTGAATGCTCAATTGCCATAATCATGGGAGAGAACTTCTCTGGTAATCCAGCTAGCAGCAACGATCCAATCCATTCGTCATTAATTGCAAATCCTGTTCCACATAATTTCTGACCTGTCTCTATTATTTGGGTAACATACGAGGTCATGGAACTGCAATTTTCCAACCGAATGGAAATCAAATTCCGTAAAAGACTTATCCTTCTGGTAAACCCGGAATCGTCGAAGAGCGACTTGAGTTTTTCCCACAATTCCTTTGTAGTTTTGACGTTTTTAATGTGAACGTATAGCGATGAATCTATAGTGAGCACAAGCTTTGCTTTTGTCTTCGCGTCCTCTGCAGCTGATACAATTACTTCTGTACCACTTTCATCTCGCTCGGTCTTGATGCACTTCATCATTCCTTCGAGTATCAGAAAGTTTTCTGCCGCGTACACCCACTCGTCATAGTTTTCACGACCACGCAACTTCGGCACATTGACTATGTAATTAGCCGCCATTACACCAAACCGAACCGGCACCCGGCACCCGCGTTATACAACAAGTTAACAGTTTTTACGCAGAAACTTGCCAAACTAATATTGAAAAATCGATGAACTATCGAACTGCAATTGATTTACGCAATTACTTTCACAATTAGCACACGCGATTATATATTCTGGGCCGCATAACCTTTTGATAGAAACAACCTTATTGCGTTCAAAATGGTGACTAATTTATTCAGGATTCACTGACAACTGACAAGACGTGATGACACTGACAAACACAGATTAAGGTATATGACAAGTGACAGGTATACATAAAATTAACATAACTTACACTAGATGTCACTACTAGTATATATATTTTGATATACAATCAATAATTACCTTGTATCATTTTAGTTGTTGTGTTAACATTTTGCTACGAGAATAAGGATCTTCCAGCACTAAATATGTTTGATTGTTCGTAAAAAGGGCTGAAGTGATCATAAATAGTTGGCTGCGTGTGACATTTTAACTGCTGGCCATCTACGGAGCGCACATACTCTGTGCTGTACAATTTATGATGGTCCATAATATCTACTCTAGCACTTACATGGAGTTGAAGATGCTTCAGTAGTGGTTCAACAATGGGTAGTTAGCCTGCACTAATATTGTAAGAGTAATAGAAAATCTGAACTTCTATTTTAAATGTAAGAAACTCTAATTAACGTAATCAAGCGCTAAATGAATATTAAAAATAATTATAATATATTATTATTTATTACACTCTAAGATACGTCTTGACCTTGTCAGTTGAAAATGATGAGCTATATTCTAAGAACATAGATTAGACTCTTACTGGCTAGTCCTGCTCAGGTTTCTATTTAAATTGACTAACTCAAATCAAAAGCTTTAACTGTCGATAATAATTTTAATTTCTACCCACGCTGCACGTGTAAACAATTCATTCATATCTAAACGGTTATCGATTTCTTAATTAAGTGTATTTAGATGGCTTCATTATGAAGCCTATGAAAATAGTATCTTACAAACATTTCATTTGAGACTAGATGACCCGGGGAACTTTGTACCACTTGCCTCCTAATATAAACCTTCCCTGGACATCCAGGAATATTTCAAGATCAAGACTATATAACTTATCTTAGTCTTGACAAAAAAGTTTTAGGGAGACTAACAAAATCGTTTTTTTTTTTATTTATATGGATACTACCTGTCCCGGTGAACTTCGTGTCACTTTAAAACCTTTCCTGGACTTCTACGAATATTTTAAGACTAAAATCAGCCCAATACGTTCAGCGGTTTTCGAGTTTTAGCGCGACTAACACATTTGAAAATCCATTTTTATATATAAGAAGATTCATGGCAGCCACTCACTCACCTCTGTTTTCATATGGGGGTTTCCTTATTTGATAATTTTCTATCGAACTTCAAAATTTTATAATTTACTAGCTGTCCCGGTGAACTTCGTGTCACTTTAAAACCTTCCCTGGACTTCTACAAATATTTTGAGACTAAAATTAGCCCAATCCGTTCAGCCGTTTTCGAGTTTTAGCGTTGCTAACACAATTGGAAATCTATTTTTATATATATAGATGAATGTTGTTTTAGATTTTAGAATAATACAATTCTAATGGTTCATGCAACTCCTAATTTAATCTGGCATCTCCAAAAACGTAATATAACTAAATATTTGTTTATTGCTGAAGGTTTCGTTACTATCTGTTATAGTGCGGTGTTCCGAGACAAATTGTAAATCTCGTTCCAACCCTCTAGGTATGCAAATTGTGAGCGGCCAGGTAAACTTCGCCGAGAGCCCGGAGGAAACCTGACGAATTGTTTATGTTATAACATTTCCGTGTCACCGCTGGTTGGTAGGTTTATGTATGTTAAGTTTATGGGAAATTAAGTGTATGGCGCGGGAACCGTACAGTTTTCGAAGATAAAAAGTATCCTCTATCTTTTCCCGGTACTGAAAGTATCTACGTGCCAAATTTCAGCAAAATCGGTTAAGCTATTTGGGCGTGAACAGGTAACATACAGACAGACAGACAGACAACTTTCGCATTCATATAATTTTAGTATGGATTTTTTATAATTTTAATGTTTTACACGACCGGTTTCGACACAACGATGATATTGTTACGTGTTAGGGTTCGAGGATTTGGAGAGAAAGACCTGCTGACTCTCTTGAAGACTTTATTAACACTGCACTAAACACTAAGTCCAAACACTAATCACTAGGTCCAATCACTAAGCACTATCACTGTCCTAGGTCGTAGCCAAGTCGCAGGTTTCACTGGTTCACTCACTATTGATCACTTGTTGTCACTCCGAAATCGCCTTGATGATAGCTCGAAACGAACTGACCTTCCGGGCCTGCCTGCGGCTCTTTTTATATGGCGAGACGAATTCCAGAAATTTTCCTGATTCACGTAAACAAGTAAACAACCGTGGGAACTTTCTAGGAGGCTCGGGCATGTACCACAATAAAACTGCCGTCCTTACGATAAGTGCAGTAAGTTTAATTTAATTTAGACCTTATGGACTCAGTCATAAGGTCTAAATTAAATTACGTAAACACGCTAACAAATAAACGGTAAACACGTAAACAAACATTGAACCTTTCTAGAAGGTTCGAGTATGTACTTGCGCACCTCATGCCATCTAGTATTGAGTAGGGGATTTATGTTGCCTGTGCTCCCTCGGTGAGCTTCGCTGGTTTGTCGCTAGATGGCACCACGTGTCCGTATACCATGTACCGTAACAATATTCTTTGGTAATCTTTAAACTTATTCTGATAATATTGTTTATTAAAATTTTGTAATTATCCTATACCCTTAAGGATTTTTGTGCGATCTCGGCAACGCGTCGAATGTATGGTAAAGTCGTTTGCTCGGGGGATGGCCTTAAGAAGGGAAACAGTAATATTTTTGAGTGATCACACTCACACTTTAGACTGTTGCATACAAACCGGCGAATATGTAAAAATATGTTAAGCTGTATGCGGAACCTAAAGCATGGAACGTGCTAAAACTATTTGAAAATTCTGTTCATACTTCACACAAATTCATTCGCCTCTGATTTCGCGTCGGATTTAGGATTGTTCTATCGCATGTCTATTTTAAAATTGTGTTAAAACTTTAAAATAGTGCATTGGTTTGATATACCAGCTAAAACATGTTAGACATTTCCTAGTAGGTCTATTCTATGTAATTAATAATAAGTACTCGAACTGAAAACGAACTAGTGTTTCATAAAATTACAAGAATGAGAAGGAATGTTTAATAATAACCGCAAAACCAGAAGAGTAGGTCCAAAAACATAGTTAGAAACATAGTTAGTACCGCTTAGGGGAGAAATAATTTAAGCAGTCATAAAGGGATTTTAAATACACATTTTACATGTTTAAATGAGGTGAAGATTAAAGTCATGGAACAGTTACAGAGGCAGCTTAATTTGAGTAACACTTTAAGTTACTCGAATTTTACTTTTAATTGGATATGCTATGAAGCAGCATTTGAGTAAACCGTGTTGTGATGATGCCATCTTTTCCTCATCCCAGCAACATCTGTAGCGAGGGCCCTTAAAATGAATACATCCACTATAATTCGCCTGAGCGTTTCCACACGCGCCCTACTAACCCTCGTTTGCTAAAACATCACTTTTATTGGGCATAAAATCCGGCCAAGCACGACCCTGAATAAATGGTTCCGTACATCTTAGAATTAAATTACAACAGTATTTTTAGCCTTCATCAAGCAAGATTGAGGGAAAAATAGTGTCAAAAGAAAATCAAAATGTTTTATCACTTCGAAAAATTGGTTATTGTCTTTGTCTTTGTAGAGTCTTGGTATTACGATAGCACATAAAAATAATAATATTACTTCAATTCATATGCGATGATGATACAAAAATAAAAGTAGGACACAATATATCTGCAAAGCAACGTATACGAAAAAATAATGATTAAGGTTAGTTCACACAATTTATTAATTATTAAATATATAATGAGATTAATTATTATGTTTACTACAAGAGACAATAATAATTAATCTCATTACTGATCTAGGAATGTATCAAGTACGGAATCCTAGCGCGTACCAAACTGGGCTCTAGTGACACATTGGGCTCTCAACCTTTTCCACATAAAACTAGAGGTATCTTCTATTTGAAAGAATTTCACCTTTGTTTCTTACACTGTTAAGTCTAATATCGAATAAACCGAAACGTACTGGTTTTTACAAAAGGTTGTAATTTAATGAGATAGCGCCTCCACCACTTATCTGTTTTGTCAATTTTTCTGTCAAAGCAACGCTCCTGAGACTCCTCTAGAGATCTGAATCCTGATACCAGATTAAAATAAGAACAAAGAAATTCATCAAGCAAATTACTTTTTTGCGAATATTAAAACAGCGATGATACCGTAGATAATTTTAAGTATTGAATAAAAATATACAGGTCAACAAAGAATCTCTTTTTTAAAGGCAGATTAATAAAGCCAATATTTTTGATTGCACACGTACGTAATTTTAATTTTTGATTACCCTGTGAAATGTTTCAATAATATTTTCAGGGTAACTTATTTACATTTCTTTTTTCCACAGAAATATGATACGACTAGATAACACCCGCAACTCCGTTGCGCGTTGCGCCAAAATTCGTTAATCGCGCGGGAATCGTACATTTTTCCGGGATAAAAAGTATCCTATATCCTTTCCTGGGGGTCAAAGTATCTCCATACCGAATTGCAGCAAAATAGGTTCAGCGGTTTGGGCGTGAAGAGGTAACAGACAGACTGCAGACAGACACAGTTTCGCGTTTATAATATTAGTATGGATATGCAGTCAATAAAGAAATATTATTAAAAACTATAATTTTGAATTGCTATAACATTATAAGAAACCTAGAGCTAGCAATAGGTAAAATATAACCTAAAATCAACAACTTTTACTATAACTTCTTGGCACTGTAAATAGGCGTAAAAATACTAGATAGTATAATAAAATTCATGTCAGTATTTCTTTGGCAATATTATTCTTATATGACTTGTATACTGCTGTAGATACGGAGAGAAACGTGTAAGAACTGAGACAATATCATACGTAGTGACTATTATAACAAAATTATTTCATCTTTTCATTATGTTTTAGAAACAAAATTATCATTACCACCTATTGTATTCACCACTTTTATAGAATTGAATTGAATTGTTGTCTTACGGGAAAAATGTACGAGGTACATACGCACTACACACAAAATTAACAACCGCACTGTGAAGACTTTTACGTAATTTGTTATTTGTACTTAATTAAATCTCAACTATTTGAATGTCTATTATTATATTTGTATTCATCGATGTAAATTGGATATGTAACGCGTGATTGGATAATATGTGACGCGTGATATTAAAAAATACAAGTTCAGTAATAAATGGCTGGCCTCACACAGCCGGAATTTCATAATCGGAAATTCATATTCTTACAGATCGATCTATGAAATTCATAATCTGAAAAAATCTGAATGTGTGTGGAGCGTACTGATATTGTATGGTATTCCGGTCTTTCTGAATTAATATGAATTTCCGATTATGAAATTCCGGCTGTGTGAGGCCAGTCTAAGGACTGAAATGTAGAAACTAGAATAATTAATTCATCTAGATAGGCAAGTGAAAACTGCAAGCTGCTTTAAAAGTGGCGCTCCATCACGTCGTTGAAAAAACTCCAAAATATCCGACAAAACTTTGTTTAGCCCGTCAAAATAACTGAGGGTTATTGTTTACGTGCCAATCGGCAGCAGCGTCCAGTTTTCACCTTTCGCAACTCAATTAGACAATTGGACAAGTCCGCACACAAAATCCTGCGTTTTATGTGTACGACCCATTTCCACTGATGAAAACTTTGTTTTGTGCAAAACTTGATCAACGAGTTTGTTTAACAATAAAATACTTGACGTTTTCATCTGATTGCAAACGGCAGGATAGGTTTATTAAGAGTTGAATGCGTGGGAACAAATAATATACAAATAATTTATATGGCACAACGATTATTTAACAATTTATTTTCAAGCCATGTAAAAATTGCCCTAACTAGGTCCTAATTTTCTAACGCTTTTGAGTTTTGTTCATGCCATGTCTGGTAAATACGTTTATGTCCTAACTACTTTCTTATTTATTAAGTAGAATAGACACTTACAATATCAAGAGACTGAGTTCAGATTAATTACATACGAAAACGTCCAAACTTATTAAATGTAAGTTCGGACGCGCGACCACACTGAGCCACAACCATAATATATCGGCCGTCGGAACACTATCAAAAAGGACACGAAGTTGATAAATCATACGTCACGCGTCGCCACCTGCGCCTAGGCATTAGATTTATTCCTAGACCTAGTGCTAGCGTTCATTACTGCTAGATTTATTTGCCGCTAAACCGCTTAAGCTCACTTTGAACTATTTAGTTTATTTAACTGAAATTCACGCATGTAATACCTGATCTTGTTAGACTGACGCGTTTCATTAAATAGTTGCCGTTTATACGAGAAGTTACGAATCAGTTTACTTTCAAACATATCTGCACTAAATTTTCCGACTTACGTTGTTCTGAAACTCTATAATTATTAATTAATCAATAGTATTTTGATCATTTAAACTTTTTTTAACATGAACCAAAGATGTTCGCGGGCCCGCTCATTAAATGCATTGCGACCATCCGTTCTCGAGTCTCACACACAATCACATTGCAATCAATTTTTATATAAAAAATCTAATAAGTTAGTTGCTACACCATAACACAAGCAGACTACACAATATACAGGCCATCGGGCTGATGACGATGATTCCAGTTATTCCGAAGACTGGTATTAAATATCTCGGTATTTAATAACCATATCTTTTAACTCCAACCTCGTAAAAGTCAATTATTTCCGTTCGTAATGAAATTTCGTAGCATTGATTATACAAAAAGCTTATTAATCCTTATTTCCTGCAAAATATAGCTCCGTTTAAATTAAATTTTAATCCGTTTATTACAGAACATAATTAAAAATACCCAGATTAATATTAACACGGAGATGACAGGTGTGATGATAGTAAACATGACTGACTCTGCATCGTACGGATAATAATAATTCATGATGGCTTGACAAAATAATAATAGTTAGCAAAAACTTAAAAACACGCTATTTAATGTTTTTTTTTTCAAAAAATTTCAACAAATTATTGCATTGTCATTGACTCACAATACGTTTGTAAAGTTTCGAATTAATAAAACTTCTGGAGATAGATACAAATTGTGTTCACAGATTCCGTTACATACTGTATGTGTATGTGTATACAGCCTCAACTTAATAAAAGCGTGTTAAAGATAGCTAGGTCTATCGTTATATGTATCTAGTTGCTAGCCTCATAACACCAATATCAGATTTGAAATAGTGCGGCCTGCGCCCGACACGATGTAGGGTCGAGATAACATGTAATATTATGTTACCGAAACTAAACGGTGTACAGTTTGTTAATAAAGTTCCTGGGTTCGGATTATACGGCGAAAAACTTGGTTCTTAATGGAGTAAGTTTTTCGGACAAATTTGACCGAACGTAAGTTTGTCCGGGTCCTCTTGCTAGTTTATGGCACGTGTCTCTTGCAGGGAACTGAAATTTAGTTTGGAGGTAACCTCCAAAAACTACTTAGTTCCTTGCTTACAGGCGAATGGAAATGCATAATACAGGATAGTCGGTAAATAAAGCCATCGCATAAAGGTGCTTCCTCACCGGCAGCATTCGCGTGTAATGTAATGTTATAAAGTCGAACATTACATCAGTGAGGGAGGAGAACCGATCATTACCATACCAGATACATAATATTTTGATATAACTTGTAACCTATAATTTGACATTACACGAAAATGCTCGTCGGTCAGGGAGGTAGTATTGTAATGTAATGCTCAAATTCGAATCTATGTTGTTACATTACACGCGAACGCTCCGGTCAGAAAGCACCTTAAAAGAAAACAAAAAAATTAAGGAGCAGGAGTTAAGTCCATTAGCCAATCAAAAACGTTACTGGACAGATAAAGTCCTGTCACAAAACCTCGGAAAGAGGACATAAAAAATCCCCCATAAATTTAATACGCCTTAAAATATACCGACATAACTTAAAAGAACTTTTTACTCAAATATTAGCAAACCCTATGCCAAGATAAGTCTTATTCTGCGATATTAATTATTACTTGTAGCGCGGCCCCAACAATGGGCCAGCCTATAACAATAACGTTTTGTTTGTGGCCCATTTTCCCCTCCGTTACATTCGCAATAATTCTTGAAATATTTGTAACTTAACACTGACTTGAGGGCTTACATTTCTTTTTCTGTATAAAATAACCTTTTATAAACGTCTATTTGTAAGACAGAGATAAATTTGGGATCCGTTCAGCTAGCAGTCGGGTAAGAATCAAATTAAAATATAATTGAATATGACTAGGAGTTAGTAACTGTAACAGAGTTTTTCAAAATGTCTCGTCTTGTAGAAAGTTAAATAACCAAAAAGCTTATACACGGTTTATTATTTAAAGCTCCTTACCTTTATTTACTCGTAACTATTGACAGACAAGAAAATTGATGTTTTCGCATTATTCACGATAGTAATCTATGGACTACGCTGGCTTAGAAAGAGAAAGTTATGTGCGCACACAAGTATATAAAACTCCTGTTCACCTCTAAAAAATTCTGACAGTATCTCCCAAATTTTCAAAGCGATTAACCTCCATAGGGGAAGTACTAAGTAGCGACCCAATATTAGCTAAGGATCAATCTGGAGTGGGATATTCAGGCCTCATCCGCCCGCATGTTACTTCGCATCGATCTAAGCAATACCATCTTTGACGGTGAGTAAATATTTCCAGCATTGGCGAGGTTTGTCGGTACATACTACGGGCGAATCAGAGCTCGACAGATGCCTGCTGTGGGTTACAGACTATTTTGACAATTAGCTAGACAATTGTGTAGTAAATAGGTGCCATGCATTGTTTAAAACTAAGGCTAATAACATGGGAGGGAGTTAAGTGTTTTCTCGAATGAAAATGCTATCAGATTACAGCCGTACACGTTTATTCTTCGATTTTACAATTAGTGAAAAAATACGTGTCGCCTAGTTCGAATATTGATGTCGAATAATAATTGTCATAATATAATAATAATAATAATAACAATAATAATAATATCTATGGACGCTTCACACCACGTCAGTCTGGCCCCGTGCTAAGTACCTAAAGGACTTGTGTTACAGGTACCAGACACCGGAAATATATTTAATACTTTTATACTATACATATATTTAAGATTTTTATTATATCATACACATATTTAATACACATCCAGACCCGGGAACATTGAAAAATTTTGTTCCGTCGGCGGGATTCGAACCCGCGACCCCCGGCTTGAGCTACCGACGCGCTCACCACTGAGCCACAGAGGTCGTCTAGTAATAATATGAAGCGTCTTGATGCGTGTTCCATTCGTGTTCCATGCGTTCTTTTGTTTCCTTCTAGAATTTCCTTAAAATCGAGTTGGTCGCGGATGACGTCACACATCTAGTAGGCCACGCTTGTCAGCTTTTCATAAGTGTGAGTGAGATGGCTATATTTTTCATAAAATTAGAGCGGGACAGTTGAAATGTATGAACAGAGGGTACCTAAGCATAAAATTAGATAAAATTCCTTCAAAATTATCGTGTAAAAATGTTGATTTTTAAGGCTGTCCCAAAAAGACCAAGTATTCATGGTTCTCGTATCAAAATTCAAAAGATCCTATTACACATCCTACAGCATTTTCTGCAAACTTATAACAGTACTAACGCGCTCCCTTGGGGCGTCAGTTACTTTGACTGCAGGGAAAGACAAAGAAAATGTTGAGGCCTGTCACAATACATCCACATTTTCTAGGACCCTCTCTAGGGAATCTATGAAAATATACTGTTTTCACCTAAAGCTGCGCATCCTTTGCTTCGAAATTGGGCTGTACGCTTCGTACGCGCTGTCATGATTAACAAAAAGGATTTTTGAAGATGCAGTGCACATAAAGCCTTGACGTACCACCATACATCCCGATTTTGATGCAGTGGACGCATAGCTTTTTCGCTGCTGCTTTTCAATGCAAGTTAGATTGTTAAGGAATCCATTTAAATTATTCAAACGCTCGAGGACGACCTCTTTAAAAATACTCGATCACTCCCCCTCGCACTTCGGTCTTCCCCCGCGAAGACCGTGTCAACAAGTTTTAATTGTTGTTGGAAAGAAATAACTTCCTCTCGGAGGTTTTCTTTTGCCTTTGTTTCTGCAATTGCCGGAGTTCTTAACTGCAATTCCTAATGTTTCCGAGATTTTATCTCCCCGACGCACTACTAGAATTTTAAAACGCTTTCAACTGTGGCCAACTCTAATTGTTATGTTTGAAACCTAATGAGAACTTATGGTACCTCAAATAAAATCATTTGTAGGCAGATGACGGACCTTTTTTTTTGCTGCGCAGGGGAAACCCTTCATGGGTGCCCCGGGTTGGGGATGTGCCTCAGTAAGCTGAAGCACCCCGGGGGTATGTGGGACTCTTACCCACTAAAACCACCTGAGGTTTACCTTCAGCCATATACGGAGGGATATCCTGGATCTGTCTAATATAGGACTCCCTCCACGACCGGCCGGTCTACTTCAAAAGGGCCGGTCCCTTTTGAGGTAGACCGGCCGGTCGTGGTGTGTTTCCCTAACTTCCACCAAAGTTAGGGAAACACTCCGGCAAACTGAAGCGTTCCCCTCGGGGCCGGGACTAGCTAAGCCGGGCAGGTTCCCATCCTTGCCCGGAGCCCCGGATTAGACGGAAGTTTAGAGGTTCGCGTAACGACGCCTTCGCATTCCCGTCCTACGCCGGCGGAGCGGAATGGAGGATGGGTCATCCTCTCTGTTCCGCTCTCCTCTTTCTGCCTCTTTCTGCGAAAGGACGGTTTCGCGGAAAGAGACCGCCTCCTGCCAGGCCTCATCGCTCTCGAGCATGCAGCGAACCATGCTCAAGAGCGAGAGGTCCCGCCCAAGCACCGCCATGAGATCTTAGCGCTGCACGGCCCAGTAATCATACACCTCGAGGGTGTGCTGGGCCGTGTCCTCCGCAGCGCCGCACTCATGGCAAATGACGGACCTACTTTATTAGGTCTCATTATGTTCACAACCCCTATTATGTAAAACTACATCCCACCTCTACAAGTGAGTATCTGCTCGATAGTTAGGTAAAACGAAACACTCAAGTACCATTTGTTCACAAAAAATGCTAGCGGGAAACGATCCTCATACTATCAAGGTGTACAATTACATCGTAACCAAGCGTATGCGTAACTCGAATATGTAGGAAATTTCTATAAACTACAGAAATCCGACCACTTCAGTCCCCGAACTTCTTTGATCCGAGAATCGCTCCGACTACACGCAAAAACCAATTTTAACGCAAACATTTTATTAGGGACCCTCAGAAATAAACGTCGAAACAATAATTCCCCAAAGTCGCCTTAATAATAACATAATTTGGCCGTTCCGAGTAAAACTCTAGTCGAATTCGTCTCCACTCTCGGCGGACTTTTCAAATTGATTGTTAAAATTTTAACAATATTATTGTTGTAACCGAAGCAGGCTTCATTATAAATTTTGTAATTGTTCGTGATTATTAAGCAAGGCCGTTATACTAGTCACTGAATATTTAATATTAAATCGTCAAACGTGTTTATTCCTTAAAAGGGTTGCCCCGGCCGGTGGTCGCGTCGGTGTAAAAATTTAATAATGGTTTAATTAAACACAATTAATGATGTTCCAATTTAAATTACAATGGAATTAATTAGGAGTTAAATGACATTCATTGATTTTTATAATATAAGATCCATAAATAACCAAAATCCATCACAGTACCTCACATATTGTAATAAACACAATTTTACTTCTTTTCGACAGTCACCAAAGAAATTATGATTTTCTTTTAAACAGTGAGTAATATCAAACTCCACCGAAGCTTTTCAAATTCAATTCAATTTTCAGTGGATATTTTATAGACATTTTAAACTCGACTGAAGCCATTATTGTAGATAATGAGTATCATGTTGATCGAAGCAACTGTTACCTTACAAAAACGTTCATTACCTTGCCGAGCTACAGCTAGATATTCGTTACAAGTGACTGACAGTACCTGAAAACAAACAACTCAAAATTAGTTTGAAATTTAGATCCATACTATTACTTACTAATATTATAAAATATGGGAAAGTGTCTGTCTGTCTGTTACCTCTTCACGCTCAAACCGCTGAACCGATTTTGCTGAAATAATTTGAGTCCCGGGAAAGGGCATAGGATACTTTTTTTAAGGAAAAATTAACGGTTCCCGCGCTATAAACGAATTTTGACTCAATGGACTTGCGGGCGTTATCTAGTACATAATAAAATAAAAATTAAATTAAGAAATTTAAAAAAAACCCCGCCAAACAACTTTAAAAAGTAATGAAATAATATTTACTGCCTGTAAGTTCAAATAATTCCTAACTTGTGTAAAGTAATATTTTAGTCCATAATTGTTGTCACGGTGTGTCGGGGGACCGCCAAGTAAGCTACAACCTAGAACCGCCAAGTCGCTGATTATCTCCATTCGGTTCGCTGTGAATTAGTGTGAACTGATCCTTAAACTATAATGTTATGTGAAATCAAACATCTACAATAGCGGTCCCCCGACACACCTTGAGAACAATTATGGACTAAAATATTACTTTACACAAGTTAGGAATTATTTGAACTTAAAGGCAGTAAATATTATTTCATTACTTTTTAAAGTTGTTTGGCGGGGGTTTTTTTAAATTTCTTAATTTAATTTTATTTCATACTTTTTAAACTTGTGTTGGTTATAGTGCAGAATAATTCCTATATACAGAATCATATTCTCATGATTACTATATCTATCAATGTCCTTTTCGATGAGGCCGATAATATGAGCCCAAACATGAAACCTCCACTTTGGGTTCACATGAAGCTCGGTTCCTATAGAATCCAGGTGATGCTCCAGCAGCAGCATGTAAATATTTACTGTCTATCTACTTCTTACTGGTTGTCGCTATTAAAACGAGCCCAAACACGAAACCTCTGCTCTAAGTTGGCGAGGAGTTGGATATCCTATTGGATGCTGCAGCACCAGGTCAACTTTCCATTAATATTTGTATACGCATATTGTATATTCACAAATGTCACGAACTACAATGAAATATAAAACCCATCAAACGACTGCAAGTTGCTAACGGCCTTTCGTGAACCAGATAAACCCTGATTGTCCAGCACTGAGCAGGCTGATGATGATGAATTATAGCTAAGAACACTCTCGATCATGTCAGCTTTCAAACAAAAAAAACTAGATCCAAATCGGTCCACCCGTTTGGATGCTACGATGCCACAGACAGATACACACACAGACAAACAGACAGACTGACAGACAGACAGACACGTCAAACTTATAACACCCCTCTTTTTTGTCGGGGGTTAAAAAAGGATTTTACAACTCGAATTCCGACTAGATTCTACGCGCTAGCTTCAAAAGGAATCGAACAAGTCAAGCGATGATAAAAAGTCAATTGTTTCAGCCGTTCTCAAGTGTTACTGTTAGTTCAAATAGCAATCCAATTTTATATCTTTTTTACTGCGTTTTTGCAAGCATGAAGTTAAAGCATACAAACTTTGATCCCAATTAAACTCCCACCTGGATAGAAGTTAATTCTCGGTTAAATATTGTGTCATTGTAATAATTAATACGCGAATGAAAAATTTTGTAACCCTTTTTACGAAAAATGGGGAAACGTAGGTGCATGAAATTTTGCACAGTTATAGTTTATATGGTGAAGGAGTGCATCGAACTAATATTATTTTGAAATTATGCTTTTATCATACATTTTTTTAACAAATAAAACATTACACACACTACAACATACACACATGAGAAATGACAGATTTTTGAGTGACAAGCCTATACATACGAATTATACTCTTTTGTTTATGGTTGAAGTCTGTTGACTACAAGTAGACAAATTGAAAATGGATTATAGTTTTTTTTTATTGAATCTAATTAGACAATGCTTAAACACGGTCAGTCTAAGATCAGCTAAGTCCCAGAGACAAGAGTTGAAAAAAAAATGATAGTCAATATTTTTTACAATATATAGCCGTATAGCTGTAGTCCTACTGTCATTGAAACTAAGGTCGAATTTCGACCATTGGGCGATCTCTAGTTGTAATAATTCTTCTTATTTATACAAGAAAATGCATAATATTTTGATGCAGGGCTAACCTTAACTTGGATAGGCATAAGTGGGTTTTAAAAAATCCATGCCATCTTAGGAGCACACATCCAAAACTGTTGTGTCTGTTCCTTTGATCCACGAGTCAATCAGACTTTATATATTTAGATACATTTGGTGCAATATGTAACTGCCTACGTAAGCCAGCGTAATCAATGTGAATATTCCATGCGAGCTACAAGTTAGCGGGCGAAGTTGTCGGGTACATAACTGGGGGCCCTTGTGACCGGAGTCATCAACGGATCTGGGACAGGCAGCGTATGTCCAATTGATTCGGTTTTCAACGATGCTGTCCCACGTTCGGAGTTATTTTGCCTTTGACAGGACCCTTATGTCGAAGAGTTAACGACCAATCTCGTCCGTGGTAGAATTTTGGGCATGTGCTGAAATCTCCAACCGACAAACTTCCAGTGATGACCTTAAAGCAATATTGGCTATACAAAGGACTTTAAGATAAATTATTTTACTGAGATAACACCGACAAAACATAATATTATAGCGATATGTTATCGCAGACATAGGTACAATCGGCAATAGTAATATTATATTTTCCATACAAAATCTGCAATAACCATAGCGCACTATTTGACAATCAACGTTAGTATGCCTAAAACAAATAGAACTGAATAATAAATATGGCGATCGTTAGGAAGAATAGAATAAAAACAAAATGGCGTATTCCGCCATGCTCGAATTACGTTGACACGGCTCCCGTCTCCCACCGCTGCCCCCAAATGATGGATCACCGCTATATTCGTGTAATTTGAAACGTTTTGATAGACAAAAATGAAACTGCTAGAGATACATCTTTTATCAGCCTATTTTTATGTGATTCGAAACGTTTTGATCGTCAAAATGATACCAATATACAACTTTAACTTTTTAGCTTTACGTTTTTTTTTTCAAGAGGTACTTTCTATTATTATACATCATGTTTCATCGAATCACCGCCAACAGAATTGATTTTACAATAATTAAGTACCATGTTTTGTTTTTATTCGACTAAATAAAATTGTATTTTTAGTAAACTATGTAATTTTACATCATCTGTGATCATTTCAATCGTCTATCACATCTTTTCCCAAAGTGGGCGATAACGCCCCCTTGTGGGCGCTGAAGGTCTGAAACTGGTCTGAAGGTGGTGTGGGACCCAGAAAAAAAATGGGGGCGTTGTGTAGAGGCTTGAGATTTATTTCATTGAAACAATGGGGACGCTAAATATAATTAGCATTGTCTACACTGTGCCTTTTTCTGTTCGTCAAGGGCATGCATTATAGCGCAGTCAACAGCGAACGTTAGGCATGTTCTCGACGCATGCTCTCTGACCGTATCCAAAAAAACAAAAATGACAATGTTGGCGTTGCGTTCGTTGACGGTCCTCCTGGGAAACCTCTGGTCTATCACAATGGTTTTGTTTTAATAAAATACTTCTAAATACAACTTACAATTAACAACATCGAAACGATTATTATTTTAGGTCTCTCAAGCTCAATAAAAGCCTAAACAATAATTGCTAGCGCGAGCAACATTAGGCACCATTTCGTTTATTTCAATGATCATTTAGCCAATATCGCCGGTACAAATTGAAACAGCTACACGTTATTATCTAATGCATATTCATGTTAACCGAACACGTTGTACGATGGAACTAATATTACTTCTGTAAGTGTAACAGCAGTTGTTTATATTTCAATTGTATTGCTAGTTTCTAGAGGCTTTATTTGACTTCTTACTTTAAAAACTAAGGATCTGCTGTAGGTAAAAGGGAAATACGGTATCATTTCGAGATCGTATAAACGATCTCGAAATGATACCGTATTTCCCGTACCGTACCGTACCGTATTTACCGTATTTTGAGCATCAAAATAATTTGATGCTCAAAATATCGTCGTGCTTTTTTTTCTCTTTCGTAAATTCAAATATATATAATGCAAGATGAACGAGATATTATTTTATACAGTGATAATAATTTAGGGTGTGTGGGTGTGCCTTATATAGAGTTCACTGTGAAAGTAGCAGCGCTGAAAGAGCAACAGTTTTTTAGCTTTTGCATGGGAAAACTCATAACGTTGGTACGATAGCCCATACAAATCACAAAAAAACCTTTTTAGCGCTGCACTTTTACAGTCTACTTTATATAAGGGACACATGTCACATACACAGTACACACCCTAAAGTCATGTCATTTAGTTTTGTTACACCCCGTATAATTCAAAATACCACTATGCAATCCCAGAAGAGCAGTGGTGCACGTAACACATATATAGATTCTTATGAGAATAGTCTCTTTTTGTGTCCTGCTATATGCCGGGGTACGGCAGGGCGATCTGCTTTCACCATCAGTATGCCATAGATTCTTATGAGAATAGTCTCTTTTTGTGTCCTGCTATATGCCGGGGTACGGCAGGGCGATCTGCTTTCACCATCAGTATGCCATAGATTCTTATGAGAATAGTCTCTTTTTGTGTCCTGCTATATGCCGGGGTACGGCAGGGCGATCTGCTTTCACCATCAGTATGCCATAGATTCTTATTCAATCGAGAAATAAATTCACGTCTTCGTTGAGTTATTAATCATTTATCGAAACTCGGAGAGAACAAAGATTTATATTTTACTAGATGTCCCGCGCGGCTTCGCCCGCGTAAATTAGAAATTTTACAGAATCCGTAGGTACATTTTCCCATAAAAAATATTTCCCCCGTTTTTCCCACATTTTCCTGAGTTTCTTCTGTCGTATTAGTCTTAGAGTAATAATATAATATAACCTTCTCGATAAATGATGAGTCTTACTCGATAAATGATCTATCTAACACTGAGATAAGTTTTTAAATCGGACCTGTAGTTTCTGAGATTGACGCGTTCAAGCAAACATACTCTTCAGGTTTATAATATTAGGTAGATATAGATTTTTTTTAATTATCGCTTGACAAACTCGAGTCTCGATCTAAAAGACTATGATATGGTAGTGATGATGATGATGATGATGATGAAGAATGTAATTTGCATAGTAGCATATGCTTTCTGTTCTTAAAACAACGCCGAAACTCCCAAACTTGTATCTATAAAGAATCAGGAATTCTCTCAGCACCTTCCGAACCACAGTATACCAGGTATATCTCGGTGCAAAATCTTACTTGTTGGTAGCATATGCTTAGAATACTTCTCACGAAACCTAAGTCACCATATGTTTCCCTATAAGTTTTGAGGAGTTCCCTCGATTACTTATGGATCCTTCATCAGATCATCACTTTTCTGAATATAATACCAAATTGGGATGATATCCTATATACCAAAAGAAAAATTTTGAAAATCGGTTAACCAACGGCGGAGTAATCGTTGAATATAAGAAAACGAACATAACACCTCCCCCATTTTGAAAGTCGGTTAAAATTGTAGCCTATGTGTTATTTATTTAATATTTTAATCAGCACATGAATTGAATAACAAATTTTTTTTCAAATTAATCGTAGCACCATCTGTCAGGACAAACTAAAATTGAAATAGAATAATATTGAATGCGATGATAGCGCCGTCCGCCGGATCTAATGTAAAACATTCCAAAATCAACAACTCCTTATAAATAAGAAATTAATTGAAAAAACATTTTCCAGTAGACCAAACTGTAAATCTAAACCATTCTCGAATCTCCACGAACACACACAAAAAATTTCATCAAAATTGGCCAAGATAAGATAAATCCGTTCAGCCGTTCTCGAGTTTTAGCGAGACTAACAGCAATTGATTTTTATATATATAGATTTATCTTTCGATTTCTATATAGTCTTATTAAAAAAATAATCGGACAGAGTAAGAACTTAAGTTAGCTAAAATAAAAAAATAATCGGACAGAGTAACAACTGAAGTTAGCTAAAATTGTGTTTATTTATGTACTATGTATTTTGAGACTATGCAATTTTGTCGCGTTCGCGATTCACTTTCACTTTTGTTGAGTTTCAGAACGCGATATTAGGTCCTCCAACGCGCACGCGAATTTGAACTTTATGCAGCGGTAATAAATTACAAATTGACTCTCCATTTTATTTAGAAAACGTTTGTATGGGAAATAGAAAAATGCTGTTTTGAGGATTTTCCCGGCAATTATTCGAATTTTTCTCACCTTTTAAACCTTCCCTAGACCTCCACGAATAATTCAAGACCAAGATAAGATAAATCCGTTCAGCCGTTCTCGAGTTTTAGCGAGACTAACGAACAGCAATTGATTTTTATATATATAGATTGCAAGGAAAGTTTAAAATAATCTGTCACGTTCAAATAATGTCACCGAAGAGAATAAGAGTTTTAAAACGTGTTGGAAATAAATTTGTATTATATGAAAAGTACCCGAGTGGAAACTTTCCTCACCTTCGTCACTCGGCCTTGAAGAATCGGAGACAGTTTACAGTTCAGGTTTAAAATACTATTGTAGAAAGTAGTAAGTAGAGTCATAACTCATAAATATAGTCGATAAACTCGTTTTTAGGGTTCCGTACCCAAAGGGTGAAAACGGTACCCTATTCATGAGACTTCGATGTCTGTCTGTCTCCAGGCTGTAACTTAATAACCGCTATAGCTAGAGTACTGAAATTTTCACAGATTGTGTATATATCTGTTGCCGCTATAAAAAAAAATACTAAAAATAAAATAAAGTTAATATTTAAGGGGGACTCCTATAAAAAAAACACAATTTTGTCTACTTTCACTCTATACCCTTCGTGCGCGAGTCCGACTCGCACTTGGCCGATTTTTATTATTCGTAGCGACTAGCTATAAATATTATTCATACGCGGGACTCAATGTACTATCCGAGGAATTGAATCATGGGCATATGACGGATCAACGTTATTAGGCAGGGTAATATTAAACCAAGCTGACATCGTGACTCATGACTCATGAGTAACATTATGACTTGAAATAGCCCGACCAAATATCGTCGGTCCCCCATATGAATATAAATCAATTTTCTCGATAGTACATCGTAACGACATTATGGTGCGCTTATTCAGGCAACCAAAATATATTTTTTAATGAAATAAGGGGGCAAACGAGCAAACGGGTCACCTGATGGAGAGCAACTTCCTTCTCCCATGGACACTCGCAGCATCAGAAGAGCTGCAGGTACGTTGCCGACCTTTTAAGAGGGAACAGAGCAAGCGCTGTTTCGCGCCGGTTTTCTGTGAGCCCGTGGTATTTCTCCGGCCAAGCCGGCCCATTCGTGCCGAAGCATGGCTCTCCCACGTCAAAAGTCAAAATTGCTCAACTCAAGTCAATTCTCGTCAACTTTGACGTCACGACTACATCAAGCAATTTGCGGCAACAAGCAGCAATATTGCGCAATACAATATTGAGTGATATGGCCATCGAATATTTGGGCGACATGACATTGAGCGATATGAAATAAATTGCTCCATATTGCTCCACTAATTGCTCCAGATCGCTCTTTTCGTGTCGCCGAGCAATTATTGCCGTATTTATTGCCCGTGTAAGCGCTTCTTTACACCTATATAATTAAATTTTTGATCAAATGTAGGTATACAATACTCTTTGTGAGACTTTATATTAATAACATTTAGCAATATATCAAAAGGACTAATATATTATACTGACAGCTAAGTGAACAGTCAAATACTTCACAAATAGTGATCGAAATACCTCAAACGAAGATTTGTATATAATAGAAGCTCAATGTTTATTAAATAACTTGTCTGATTTTGTGTCAGAATATTAGGTTCTGCATGATCAAATAAAGTGTAAATCAGTAGACAGACTGAAATGATTGAAATATATTAATAACGTGTCTGACACACAAACGTGACGCAGACATATTAATATTGAATGTGAAAGCCTGTTCGCGTATTTCACGCACAATTCACGAATAATATCATTCAGGGGTCAATCGACACCAAGACGCGGCGGTGTGCATATTTATTATTGAATCTTATATCTTTAAACGAGCAAATTTTGTATAATATATATGATTAAAATCTCGGAATCGGCTCCAACGAATTAAATTTTCACGAAATTTAGTATATAGGGGGTTTCGGGGCGATAAATCGATCTAGCTAGGAATCATTTTTAGAAAATGTCATTTTATTCGTGTTTTATCGAATACCGAGCAAAGCTCGGTCAAATAGCTAGTAACTATAATATAATATGACGACCTCTGTGGCTCAATTGGTTAAGTGTGTGGCAGCTCAAGCCGGGGGTCGCGGGTTCGAATCCCGCCGACGGAACAAAACGTTTTCAATTTTTCCAGGTCTGGATGTGTATTAAATACGTGTAAAAAATCTTAAATATATGTATAGTATAAAAGTATTAAATATATTTCCGTTGTTTGGTACCTGTAACACAAGTCCTTCAGGTACTTAGCACGGGGCCAGACTGACGTGGAGTGACGCGTCCATAGATATTATTATTATAATAATATTATCAAGTAAAGTGTTGTTTAGTAAATAAAATATATTCTAAAATAGCCATATTAGCAGTGCCACGTCATAATATATTTGTATGCAGCGACCCTCATAGTTTTTAGCGAAAATCTTTGGAAAATTCAATAATGTTCGTATGGCGAAAGTTGAAGCAAATTATTCATAAATCATAATGATTATAAACGGCTAGCATGATTTCGGTCTACTCTTAGGTGTGGACATATTATGGAACATAATAATATTATTATTATGCGTATTTTTAAGAGAGCGCAAATACATTTACAAGATGAATAATGGGATTTAATTTTATTTATTTTTATTTTTCAGTTTATGTACACACAAAATAAAGTTAACAAACCAGCTTAAAACTAAAAATGTGTTTTGTACAAAGGTACATCTTATTCCAAAAATGGAATGTCTTCCAGAAGACCTGAGTGATAAAGGAATGCGTGATTGTAAAATATGCAAAATATAGTGTAATTTTATGATAGTAGTTCAACAACTTATTTGATCATCATTGACAAGCCAGAAACTTTTAACATTAGTTGCTTTATCTCGTATTACTAAGTTAAAAAGTTACAGTAGTTACATACGTTTACGAGTATTTCAATCACTTTCCATTACGTGACTTCGGCCCTAACCATAAAAAATATATAAAATAACAGAATAAAACTTTATTATACTTATTTTATTGGCCACAAAAGTTATAGTATTTGTAAACGCTGCCCGAGAGAGCCCAAACCGAAAATGTCGAGATACTTTCGACATAAATATCTTCGGAATGCCGAGGTAACCCCGACAATGAAATGGCCGAATGCTTTGACGAGTCATAGACAATAAATTGCGGGAATGTTCGTCGAAAATTGGGAGGCTTACCATACTTAATATATCTACAGTAGAAATAAGAAGGCATACGTAGAAATAAGTCACTTGGGGAATAGAAATATTTACGGTCGAATTACGAAACCTCCTCCTTTTCGGAAGTCAGGTGACAGGTTTCCTTTGTCAATATTTTCGGCGGTGGCTACAACAAGTCTAATGATGTAGCCCGAACTTTGATGCGAGTTGGCCGCGTACATTTGACCGCATCAAAAACTATTTTACGTTCATTCTTAGGATTCAAAGTATCTAGAGGTATATTTCAGTTAGAGCGTGAAGGCTAAACAGGTCGACAGACAGACAGACGGAAAGACACGTCAGATATACAGAGAGAAAAACTGACAGACGGCCACATTGCAAGTTTTATAATAATTATATCCTATCTACTTAAAGCTTATTTCGTTTTCGGACAACAATACCCAAGAAGATTTCCATTGCTGCGCAAAACTTTATAATGGCGTAGGCATTTTCTTAAGTGCACGCTCCTCCAACTTGGCTGGACATTTATATTCAAAACTTTAAGTAAGCAAAGGATAGGGCTGAGAAAAACAAAAGGATATCTTTTGTAGCGGATTTCTAAACTATGCTGTTGTACTTGTTTAGGAATCGAGCATAATATTATTAAGTATACCATAATTACATGCAGTTGTTTCAAATCTTTGTTTACATTTACGTACATTATTTTCCATGGGACACAAACGGCTAATTAGATTAGATGATAGGTTCATAGCTCAATTTTGAAACAAGCACATAATATCAGTTATTTTCTCATACATTCGACATTTTTCTACAGTTACTTATGTCCGAACAAACTCATTCTCAGAACTACAGAACTAAATAGTTTCATATTTTGTACAAAACAAATAATTCTCAGCGAGACGTTTTGGCAGCTGAACCAGCATTTACATCACTGAACATCCTGGCCTTATTATTCTGCATTTTATTGTTCTAGTTCACTGTTGTCAATAAACATTAAACATAGAGGTTAGGTTGTTAAAACTGCATATACTGAATGAAAGGTTGCTCGCAACCTATTGTATTGTATAGTATTACCTACCTGACGGTATAAGGTTGTTGTAGTATCGAGGTACCAGGGTACTATAACTTATGAACACGTTTCACGATACTCGTCACGGGCGGCGTGCGGCGGGCGCGGCGGTGAAGCACAGACTGGGGCGGGCGGTAGGGCGGACTGTTTACAGGACATCATTTGCACAATATCTATGATAGATAGTACACCATACTCAGGCTTGACCTCAGCACACGAGTCTTAGGGTCAGCGCAGATAGAGGAGGTAGAATAAATCACAGTATTTCCTATGTATGCGTTTAAAATGTACACGTCCCGAATCCCGAGCACCTTTGAGGACAAGGGTTTTAGCAATGCAAGCACAATAAAAACACCTTCATGTAAGTTATTTAAAATTTTGGCATGCTTTATAAAATCCTATTATTTTCTCTATATCGTGTAATTATCTGCTCAAAGGAAGCACTCTGCAAAATGGTGAAGGATGCTAGAGTGTTTTCAGATAACTAAAATAAGCGAAACAAATCTATAATATGTAAACGAGACAAACTTGTTCCTATGATGAGTTAAATTTCAAGAATACACTCAGTTATTCTACTGTATGACATTTACACTGTGTCATTTATTTGCAAACATAATATCTTCGTAATCAAATATGATTGAAATAGCATCGTGCCTTATCACTCTCGCATCGTATTGGCTCAATACCTTTGGTATTGTCAACATTTTTCAAATTAAATGTTGATATTTGATAAGGTTAAGGTGGCTTAAGTTAAGCTGTATCGTCAATATAAATGTATTTTTTCGGATAAGTCACTTGGGATATAATATTAAAGTCGAACTTAAGCTGGATTTATATACGTCCGCCCGAACGCGCGGTTTGGCGGTTACACAGCAAGATCACAAGCAAAAATATATGTAACGATTTGTCTGTCTCTACTACTGTCTTATACATACAACTGCGTGTAGTCACTAGTCGCCAAACCGCGCGGTCGGACGGACGGTTAAATTGAGCTATAGAAAAAGCTATAAAATGTTCGTAACTTCGCTCACGCATACCTACGGTTGATCGCGCTAGAACCGCAGGTACACTTTTCAGTAATAATAATAATATCTATGGACGATTCACACCACGTCAGTCTGGCCCCGTGCTAAGTACCTAAAGGACTTGTGTTACAGGTACCAGACAACGGAAATATATTTAATACTATTATACTATACATATATTTAAGATTTTTATTATATCATACACATATTTAATACACATCCAGACCCGGGAACATTGAAAATTTTGTTCCGTCGGCGGGATTCGAACCAGCGACCCCCGGCTTGAGCTACCGACGCGCTCACCACTGAGCCACAGAGGTCGTCATTCTCTCAGTAATTAAAATGTTCCTATATCCTGTTGCAGGATTAACCAACCAGTAAAATAGCTTAGCCGTGAGCAGCGATACATGGATAATGGATATATATATATATATATATATATATATATATATATATATATATATATATATATATATATATATATATATATATATATATATATATATATATATATATATATATATATATATATATATATATATACTTTGGCATTTAGGTAATATGTACACTGTACTTACTGAATTCCAAGCAGCCTTTCAAATGATTATAATATAATTTAACGTGACTTACTTAAATTCCACTTTTATAAAGGTTCAAACTTTAAAGTTTTGTGTAAAGTTTTACCCACATGATGGTATTAAATCATGACATTTAACTTTATGAAGTGGTTTTGGTCGTGAAAGTATTTCGGCGTAGGTCAGGGATCGACCCTTTGCCGTAATTTATTAGTACCGAGACACCCTCAATTATTTCAGCCCACGCCCTATAATATTTAAGTACGCAATATGTTTATGCGGGATCAACTTGGAAAATTGATACGCCAAATCTGGGTACTTAGATATCGCGTGTATTCGATAATCTTAACAGCCAACTCAGAAATTAAAGTCTCCACAGGTAAGAAATTACAGTTTTAAGTTTTAAAATTTTAAGTTGAAATTACCTCACTTCGTTCTCTGATCCATTTCATTATAAAGCGGCCCTATGGCCACCTAACTGAGCGCTTAAGAATTTGTGTTTTTGTTAAAAATATGAACAGCGTCAATGTGCAGCTCAGGAGCAGTATTTCCGTAAGGTCAAGAATTTTGACGTTCTCTATTATGCACTTTGGTATAACAAGAATTTGGAGACGCGCGTCGGGTAGCAGCAATTTGAGAAGCTCAAATTCCACAGCCGAAGATATAGTGCATAATATAGTCGCATATATTAGTGTAGGTAATTCATACATGTACGAGTCTATCTAATATTATATAAAATTCTTGTGTCACGGGGTGCGTGGTTGAACACCTCTGATCTGAAACGGCTCGACCGATTTTCGTGAATCTTAGCGAGCATATAGGGTAGGGTTGAGAATCGGACAACATCTACTTTTTATATCGATAAGTGCATTTGTTGAATAAATAATAGTAAATTATTACAATTCGAGACTGACGGCGACCATTGTTTGTGCGACGGGATAGCGATGGACGTTGCCATAGTGACATATTTAGTCACTAGAGCGAAAATCTAAATACTTTATACGGCAAAACAACGCTTGCCGGGACAGCTAGTTATTATTATAAATTCGAAAGTGTGCTTGTCTGTCTGTTACCTCTTCACGCCTAAACTGCTGAACCGATTTTGCTGAAATTTTGTACGGAGATACTTTCAGTCTCAAGAAGGGATATTGGATACTTTTTATCCCGGAAAAATGTACGGTTGCCACGCGATAAACGAATTTTGGCGCAACAAAGTGGCGGGCGTCATCTAGTAGGTACGTTACAATAGCCGGGCATACTGATCCTTTTTTGAAACTGAGTAATTAGGATTCAAGCTTTATACAGAGTAAATGTGAAAAGATCAGGTTTTTCAATTATTTTTCAAGTGTATTGAAATTTTTCAGTGCAACAGACAGACAATGTAATTGTTAACGTAATTAAAAGCAATATCGGCTTCAATAAAATTTCGATTCACGGGCTTCTTTGTAACGGTAAAACAATATGCAAGCGTTTCGATAACTCATTTGCATTTTGTGGAAAATTGCGAAGGAGCAGACACATTGCTGATTGACGATCAATAATTGTATTGTCAATATCACGCTTCAATTTTATTGAACAGTTTATTTTACATTTTATTAGATTGAAAGCGCGCGAAGTTTAATATCAACCCTTGACGGTCAGTAATATTACAGTCAGTAATACATGATATTGCGCTATAAAATTACTAGTCTAGGGGCTCGCTAAACAAAGGTACTCAACGGATACGGGTGTTATTGTGCGGACCTTTTACACGCTGCTTACCAGGCTGGCGTTGGCTCACGAGAGAGCCACGAACACGGCAGGAGTGCGGCGCTGCAGAAGACAAGGCGGATCAGCATATCCTCAAGGTGTTAGTCATTAGGCTGTTCAGCGCCATGATCACGTTGAACGCCATGAACTATTCCAAATGTACTTCAAACTCAACTTTTCTTAATCATCTCAAGCAAATCTCTTTTTATTATGGAGTTTATGTAACACTAGTTTTTGGTGAGTTCACAACAATTTCATAGAACATAAGCTATTAAAACAGTAGAAACAAACAACACATCTTCCAGCTCGTCCCAAATTAAGCTCAGGGAAATGCGAAAACAATATGCATTTCAATATGTTCTGATTTATTCGCGACTGACAGGGGCGGAGCGCCGGCCGCCGTGCGATCATTACAGTAATTGTTTCATTAGCACGCCCATCTGATGCTGTATTGGATTCATGTAATTAATATGTATGTCGGGCCTTCTAGTAATTATTATGCGAGAAAATTTGGGACGCAATAAAAACTAATATATATAAAATCAGCCAAGTGCAAGTCGGACTCGCGCACGAAGGGTTCTGCACCGTTGTAGAGCAAAAGTTGTAAAAAAATGTATTTTTTGTACAGGAGCCCCTCTTAATTATTTATATTATAAATATAAATAATTGATAATAACTTTATTTTGTTTTTAACATTTGTTATAGCGGCAACAGAAATACACAATCTGTGAACATTTCAGAAGTCTAGCTATAGCGGTTCTTGAGATACAGCCTGGAGACTCTTACCTTACACCTAACCCCTACCTTATGAGTACTTACGGAACCCTAATAAAAGGTTCATCATGTCACTTGGGATTTTTACAGCCTTTTCGAAATTATCGTTCGATAATTTACTAAGTAGTAAGTCATAAGATAAATAGAAATAATTCTGGCTGTATTAATAGGGATGATGACAAGGTCAAAGATTAGCGAATTTTGTTAATAAAATAAAGAAATCACGGTAAAAAATAAATGTTCCCAAAATTTCAGCTCGATAGCATTTGTATTTTTTTTGTTATGCGCCTTTAAAGTTGGATATTCAAGTCGAATTTTTTTTAATTAAATTTCTTAATATTTGTATACAATTCGATAACTTATGCAATTAAAAGCAACTTTTGTTATGAAACCACTTTCATAAACGCAATACTTAATATACCTGTCGAACAAAGTTGTCTCCCGATGCGTACAAACTACGAAATACTGACGTCAGTCTTTCGTAGCACTTTATATGGAGCGTTTCGGGCAGGTCTTTTTTATGGGATATTTGAATTGTCATATCTTGGTGAATTTTTAAGCTATCAGTCATTCTTTCAACGATGTTTCTATTTTTTAAGTGTCCTTCAATTACCGATAAGAAAAAAAATAGTCATCATGCCTATTCTAAGGTATTTTCTGAAGCGCAGACGCGTGCCCAAAAACCACCCTTGTACAACCCCGTAATATACCTATAACATAGCGAATATTTTTTTGTCCCATATTATAATATAGTAGATTTATTTGTAATAAAAATATAGGTAATCGTATCTAAAAGCAATCTTTATTACGGAATCACGCAAGTCAACCATAAATAATGAATAACGATAGCCATTGTGTACTCACCACTCGCAGTAAATTGCCTTTTCCCAAACAAAATGGAGGAAGAAATTGCTATAGGGTACAAATAGGTATCGCTCGCTAGTGAGCCAGTTAATATTCATCATCATTATCGACTATCTGTTGAACTCTGTTTTAAAATATAAGGTTGACACATCAAGGACCTAATTTTAATACTTCCTTGGAAATTATCATCACAATATTTCTTGCTCTTAAAGGGAGTTTTAAAATATAACACATAAAATATATTATGCCACGATAATATTATGTCAGCTACTGCATAGGAGCTAAGTATAGATGCTTAAGCAACAAAATAATTAACATTTTAATTTATTAAGCTGCGTATCCATTAGAGCAGCCTCAGGCCGAGCAGCTTCGACTTGAAGCAAACCGAGGCAGCGGAGAGAGGAAGTGGAGACGCTGCCTCAGTTTGAGGTAGCGTCTCCGCTTGTGCGGCCTCGGGTCGAGCGGCTGCCCAGCCCTGAGTCTGCCTCAAATGGATACGCAGCTTTAGACAATCATAGACAATGCTCGCTCATATTTTAAAAAAGATTTTTTTCTCGAGTACGACAATAGTTTGCCTGCCTAAACGTCTCTACTCAAGCAGTAGATCACGTGCCCAAATTATTTGTAGTTGATTTCAACACATTAAAGCCCGACACAGACTTAGCTATAACATAATATATTAATATACCGTACTATAATAATAATATATATTATAGTAGCTACCAGAAATATATATTATAGCTGAGTGTGCGGTCACGCGAAAATTAGTATAGAAAATATATTATAGTAATATGCCTAGCTATAAAAATATTCATATATATATTATAGCAAAGTCTGTGACGGGCTTAAATATGTAGAGTTCGTATGGGAATATGGAGTAGCTGGTGAAGTACCAAACGAACGAAGTCAGCAGTACAATGATTTACATCGAAACTAATATTATTTTATTGATACTTTCACAAACATGTGTTGTAGTGGAGTATTCCTATTATATCGCGCGGAATCAGGCCACATAGCCTCAAACTTTAATGCGCCAACTTATCCGCTGTCCGCAGATGACACTTCTCAAACTTTCCAACAGATTTGGTCTATGACGTCACGTTATGTGAGACTTGAGGGGAAATAGACGGCTTAGGGTTGGTCCACATTGCAACGTGACGAGGCAGTGCGGTTCACGGATGCATTTGAAAATGAGTCATTCAAGGGCTTATCAGGTTGCAATATTGTTGGCCCTTAGCGTAACAATTTTCATTCATGTCCACACAGTGAGTAGGCTGTGGCAGTATTATCTTCCACTTACAAATAATGTGACAAAAATATAATATGAACCTGTTAAAGGTTGGCGTGCCTATAGGTTAAACGTTATTTTCTCATCCTACACGATATCGTTGGAAGAATTTTGGTGTAACCAATAAAAACGTATGCTTCACATTTAAACTAAGTTACGCTTGATTCTAATAACTGTGTTACTAAATATCAGTGTTGAATAATATAAATAGGTGCTTCAAATCTCAAAGCAATTATCCCAAATAAGCGTTTTATTAAAATCCCAACTATAACACTAAATTCTACACTTCACTTAATATCTGTATGTACTCTCGGCGTCTTAGATTAGAATATTTTTAATATTGTAACTGGGCTGTACGCCGGAGGGAGCGTTACAAACGTCCAACTTAACGCCGCGCCGCTAATTTCGACCGTCGCCTCGGAATTTGGGATCCGCGAAATGGATATTAAAATTATTGTACTGTAAAAATAAATATAGCTAGAAGATTTACTGCAGTTTTAAATTGACTGCAAGGAACGGTAAATGTTTTTTTTAGTTTCTATATATAAATCAATGCCACTTTTCGTTGTAATTATAGCTTAGACTTTAGGCTTTGTTCGGACTATTTAGTAGATTAACTGCCGCACTCAGAGACGAATATTAATTACTTAATTGTAAATAAATGAGGATTCTGACATAAGCCCCATAGGCCCATACATTATTTATCAGTCAAATTCTTAATTTAATACAATTAAGTGATTAAAAGTCTCCTCCGAATACGGCAGATGACGGTAGTACTAGGCATTAATGATGTAACGAATGTTGGATTTTTCACATTCGCGAACGCGAATGCGATTGGGAATATTTAACTTCAACATTCGCGAATGCGAATGCGAATGTATCATAAAATTTAAAAAAAAATGTTTGACAGGTTTGACGTTTCGTGTCGGCCATGTTTAAATTGAACGTAGCCGAGCCGATATTGGTTAATTGAATGAATTTAGTCACAGAAAGTTCATTCTAAAAGTTTTGTTTTGTTTTGAGGTTAGTTTTATGTTTTATGTACGATAATACGTCAGCTACTGCTTAGGAGCATATGTTTCAAGTGATTGTTTAGTTTTTTAGTAAATAGACATTGTAAACTTTATTTACCTACTCGAAATTTCTTTTTAATAGAAGATTATAACATTTCTTTTATATTCCTAGCTAAATAGCCCCTTCGGTCCTAATGAAACTATTTTCATATTAATTCACGATTCTACCAAGCATCTATATAATGGGTTTAATTAGGGCTATCCCTATTTGGAGGCGGGCAAAGGTAACGGCTCTTAAGTGCAATAGACGTTCACAATTACTATTGAATAGCGAAGGCATTTCTTTAATACTAAAAACAATGTTTATACAACCTTCCTATCAGGTTGTATAAACATTTGTTTTTATTATTTTCACTGTTTTATCACAATAATTGAAGAAGAAGCAGGTAAGTAACAGTTAAAAAATTGCTCTTTATCACACAAATGGTTGAAATCAAAACAATGTGGATTCTATGTGTAGCCAGATATATTAGCAAGATGGTGAAGAAGGTAAGTTACAAATTACAAGGTTTGTTTAAATTATAAGGAAGGAAAAGAGTAATTGTCCTTACGTTATAAAATGTTAGTTATCTGGTTCTTCCACTCACATCTTTAATTCACAATACATTTATACAGCCGTATTTGGTAAATCTTATAAGTTATTTGTATAACACATAATAGTATTTTATTAAAAAGATAAAACCGACTTCAAAATTGTACGTAATTGAGAATTAAAATTGCCGTATCTCAAAAACTACTAAACCGATTTTAATGAAACTTAAAGTATTCCCTATGTTGAAAAATACCTAGTACAACAAAAAAAGAATCACTTAAATCGGACTTGTAGTTCCGGAGATATGCGAACACAAACATAAAAACATACATACATACATACTGTATACACTTTCGAAATTTTGCACATTTGTTCAGACACTGAAATAGACTAACATACACAAAAACTGGGCAGTTCTGGAAACATTACATACTAGATGTCCCGCGCGGCTTCGCCCGCGTAAATTAGGAATTTTACAGAAACCGTACATTTTCCCATAAAAAATATTTCCCCCGTTATTCCCACATTTTCCTGAGTTTCTTCGGTCGTATTAGTCTTAGCGTGATAATATAATATAGCCTATAGTCTTACTCGATAAATGATCTATCTAACACTGAGATAAGTTTTTAAATCGGACCTGTAGTTCCTGAGATTGACGCGTTCAAGCAAACATACTCTTCAGGTTTATAATATTAGGTAGATATAGATTTTTTTTAATTATCGCTTGACAAACTCGATGAAGAAGAAGACGACGAGAAGAATGACGAAGACTATGGTAGTGATGATGATGATGATGATGATGAATGTAATTTGCATAGTAGCATATTCTTTCTGTTCTTAAAACAACGCCGAAACTCCCAAACTTGTATATATAAAAAATCAGGAGTTCTCTCAGCACCTTCCGAACCACGGTATACCAGGTATATCTCGGTGCAAAATCTCACTTGTTGGTAGCATATGCTTAGAATACTTCTCACGAAACCGAAGTCACCACATGAATCCCTATAAGTTTTGAGGAGTTCCCTCGATTACTTATGGATCCTTCATCAGATCACCACTTTTGTGAATATAATACCAAATTTATATTTTACTAAGTATATAAGCATATTTTGTGTAATATAATCCCACAAAAAATCGTAATGAGTTAATAATGCTCATGTTCTTTAGATCATTTAGAAGAAGACTGCATTTACAACTCTACATAAAAAATACTGTGGGTCATTATTTTTTTTAGTTAAGTAATAATTTTAAATTGTATTTTATGGAGCTTTTATTATAAAAACCGTGTCACCTGCTAAAGTACATGCATCAGAATAATTTATAATTAATGTGCTTATTTTAATAATGTTTCAATGTATGTACTGTTTCGTGTCCTAATTCAATATAAAATACTAAAATACTTAAAAAAGTATGTAGTATAATTCACAAATACTGACCATTGAACATTTATACATAGGTTCAATTATTGTCTGTAAGTACTACTGCTGCAAGGACTAGTTTGTAGCTAGATTTGATTGTTGATAACAATTTTGTAGTGACTCTGTCGTAGACACTATTCAAATTGATTCGATCACGATGAAACTAAAACTGAATATTCACTACGGACAAAACGGCTAGATACAGGATAGTTCAAAACAAGGCCAGAAACACCATAAGAGGTGTTTGGAGTAAATACTTTTTGGTAGCGTTGTGCGTTTTCAAGAGCGTCCGTGATTTAGACGTGGGTACTTTTGGTTCACACTCGCAGAGGATACAGGTTCGATCTCGGGTGGAGGCGTGTACCAATGAGATATTTTCTGATCTCAAGTACATAATATTGTAATCTATGATACTTTTTATATATTATTATTATTTTATAAAATATATATAATATACTTATATATTATTATTTAAGTATATAAGTAGGTATATAAATAATATATAATATGTACTAGTACTTTTAAATTATATAAAGTACTTTTGATATTTGATGTAAAAATAATAAATAATATTTTGTATTAATAGATTAGGTATTATATATATATATTTTTTTATAGTATTTAGTAGAATAGTCTCACTCTATTAGGTATAATGTTTGCTTATGACTTAAGTTATATTTAGATTACTCTTCATTTATTTTATTTATTTTCTTCATCCTTTCGCACTATTGGCACCTACACAATTTTGTTTCTGGACACCTAAAGGTTGACTGGTAGAGAATGCTATCTGGCATTAAGTCCGCCTATGTACCAACATTGTGCAAAAAGCATAAATAAATAAATAATATGGACGCACGTACGGACTACGGTAAAGCAAAACATCGTGAGGAAATCCGCACATGGTTAGTTCCAGTCTCCCAGACGTATTGACCTGCTCGTTCCTTTGGACTAGGCCGACTATGTTGCGAGAATGACGGTATGATCTTGGGCAACTATAACCGACATTTAAATGTATGTCCCAGGCACTACCGTATATTTAATGAGTAGTTGTTTCGCTCAGAAGATCCATACTAATATTATAAATGGGAAAGTGTGTCTGTCTGTCCATTGCCTCTTCTCGCCCAAACCGCTAAACCGATTTCGCTGAAATTTGGTATGAAGATACTTAATTGAGTTTGGAGAAAGGACATATTATAATACATCTTTACAGTTCCCGCGCGATAAACTATAATTTTGGCGCAACGGAATGCGGAGCGAGCGTCAAGTAATTCTGTACAAATCATCCACGATGCAAAGCCTAATTTTTCTGTGCATTTGAGAGTCGATAAAACCAAAAATATGAACGATAACAATATTTACATACTAAATTGTAATTGTTCATATTTTTTGGTATGTAAATATTTTTCAGTGAATATTTTTACAGGAACCTAGGAATAGGTACTTACTATTTCAAGCTGACTAACTCAAATATCTATATATATAAAACTCAAAGGTGACTGACTGATTGACATAGTGATCTATCAACGCACAGCCCAAACCACTGGACGGATCGGGCTGAAATTTGGCATGCAGGTAGATGTTATAACGTACGCGTAGGCATTCGCTAAGAAAGGATTTTGATAAATTCTAACCCCAAGGGGTTCAAATAGGGGATGAAAGTTTGTATATAATAATACTTCTTAACGCGAGCGAAGCCGCGTGCAAAAGCTCGTGGTAAATATTCTCGTATGGGAAATGATCTTGGTATTACGTTTATATGAGAATAGCGATGGCACCCGGACTCTTAAGGGCTACAAAATGTGAGACATGCGTCGGTTTAGTAGTTTTTGCGTGTAAGCCACACAAACAAACTTCTATTTACATATAATATTTGGATAGGATTTACTATGTACTTAATAGGCATAATAATATTATGTAAACGAAACTATGTAAACTCACAGCGGCAAGACAAACTCGACCTCAAGTTGCACATCAATTATAATTATTAGACGTGTATCTCGCTAATTAATAGACCATTCATATAACGGTAATGAAATTAATAATAGTTGTATATGTTTGTAATGGTAAATTGTCAATATTATATGATTGCTTAAGAAAATGAAGGATCTATTAATTAATTATTACTCTACCAGGCCGTTCAACAAATTACGTTGAATAAAATAATCCAGTCCAGTCCAGGTTCCCTACAACATTTTTTTCATTTGATTACCAGAAGCTTGCTTGGATTTTCGCAGATGTTGGGCGTCTTATTAAAATGAAGCTACTCAAACTAAGCAAAGAAGAAAAAAATGTTCTTGGGAACCTGGACTGTAATAGATAAACTGTGTAGTTCTCTATATGCGTGTAGGTTGATCGGTCGGTCAGACTGATCGGTCGGTCAGACTGATCGGTCGGTTAGCCTACCTGCGTGGATTCGTTTTGCATTCCCGTGAGCGTAGGAGTCTGGAAAAGTCGGCCTGTTGTGTATAGTTACATCCAATAACAATATTATTGGAGTAACAATTACTGCTTTCTATAAAAAGTATATCAACAAATTTGTTTGCTACTAATTACAATTCGTAACTTTCAGACTTAACTGTTAAGTTTTAAATAATGCAGTTGAGTGTAACAGCAAATTGAATGTTCGGTACGGCCGCAGACAGCGTTATTACTTTGTACGAGCGTATTTAATCTAGTCGGAGTAAATATCTGAGGGGCGAAAAATTCTTTAGACTCAGAGCTGATAAAGAGCCGGTTACCGCAGCCGGCTCAAACCAGATTCCGCCGGCTTTAACCGGATTTCACTGGACTCGCAGATTTTTTTTTTATTTGCTTAAATGTTAATGATAAGTACATAATGCTATATATGCCTTGGCCTTTTTGTAAATCAGGAATAAGAGGTACAATTTCAATAGAGACACAATACTCGTTTGTAATTAAAGTAAATTATGTTGTTTTCCTAAAATATTAATTTTAACCCGACATCCTTATATAATATTATCATCAAATTCCCCACAGGCCACAGCTCTACGAGTATGACACATTACGATTGCACGGCATACTTCAGCCCATTTCTCTTCCCATTAGGAGCAAAAAGAAGGTGAGCATTAAATAGCTCAATTAGACAGACCAGAGATGGTACTCGGACGGAACAGATCCCAGTCGGACGGAACAGATGCACTGGAACCACTTAATTATCTGTGTCCGATTAACCATCTCGATTTCACTGCGAATGAAACTGAGGAAGCTTTAAAACCGGATCTTTTAAAATGGTTTTAGAGATGTTTTGCAGACTGTAGAGATATTTAGTGACAAAAGGTGCTTATAAATGAATATTAAAGGTCCTTTCGCAATGGGGCGCAACGTGAAGTGCCTACCTATAAAACATGCTGAAGGTTATAAATTATAATTTAATATTTTATACATTTAATATTTTATTATTATAGATTAGCATAGGGTTGTTCAAGGCGGACGACATCCGCGTGGCTGGCCTATGAAATGATGGTTCGACAAGTTGGAGGCAAACCAGCCCTTCTGGCCAACGGTGGCGCAGGACCGAGTACGATGGAAGATTCTTCAGAAGGGTATTGTGGCTAGGGCTACAGTGGTAAAATATAAGCTAATAAAAGGTAGAAAGCGGCAAAGCCCAACACCTCGCGAAAACATCTCAACACTTCTTGATCAGCACTTACCCTAGGTGCTTATAAAATTCAATTCTGTGAACACAATTTAATAGATCAGAATACAATTCTTATATCTAACATTGTCATCCTTGAGTTATATCAGCCTAGGTTCTCCACAACGCGTTTCTAGCACAATAATAGTTAATACGTATTTCTATGTAGCGCGTTGGCGTTTAATACTCTACTTTTCGACGTTGTGTGTTCACTCAGAACATTTCATAGCTTTAACCGGCTTATACAGACATAATCTGTTCATTGTTTAGCTTGGTACGCTTATAGTGGTTGAGCAAAATCACAGTTTAGACCTCGATTCACAAAGTCACATACGTTAAGCCCCATAGCGCAATGTTGCCTGTTTGCACAGCAAAGGTCTTCTTCACGAAAATTATAGAATGTAAGATACACTTTAGTAATTCGGGACTATCTTATTATCCCAGCAAATTTCATTTCAATCAACATACTTGGTGACATACTGTCGCGTTCATAGCAAAATTAATATCTGAATTAAAATAGGGGTCTTTGCATTTGCAGCAGAATTCTGTTTTTTAACAAATCAGAAACACTTATGCCTACCAAATATTCAGTAAATCAATTTTATTAATACGGTACCTGCACGCAGGACGCGTGTATTCGCCGCTTCAGGCAGTCATTACGCTGTCAATCACTCCTCGCTCTCCATCAAACGTTTTAATTTGCCGGATCATTGCGGAATCGCTTTTAACCAAATAAACATTGTTCAGCGACAAACTATGTCCCGAAACAAAAAATCGATACCTACCTATGTGATTTCCGCATTAAGTAGTCATAATGCCTCAGTAGTCCAAGGGTGAGATTGGTTTTCGACTCCGAAAGTCTTGGGTTAGATTACTGCATCAGGCTACCAAAAACGTTATTTTTAGGAAAATTCTTATCTGTCAACTTAAAATACTAAAACATTTTAATAACTAAGTCAATTATAACTTGTCATACAAAATATTAGTAATGATCTAATCTCTAAAATAACGGGCCTAAAATCTTAGTCTAAACACATTTCACATCGTCCTAACTTCGGTGGCAATCTCCGTATGGAATCCGATGAGAATGGAGATTAATTACTCGGTAAACAATTGTCTATCTAACTAGACAGTCGAAACGATCGCCGTCCGAAATAGCCGTGCGTACAACTTCCTAGTTCTATTGCTGGCCGGCGTCGCCTACGCTCGACACTTGCGCCGCATAACTACCATTACCTCTTACGTATCAAGGCGACGCCTTGATAATTTAGCTGTGGCGATATCGATTTTTCTCAGCAATGACTAAAGCTAATAAATTAAAGTTCATAGTCAATATTCATCATGTCTTTGTCTTTTAATTACCCATAGCATAACACGATTGGTCAACTTTTATAACACGGAATAATCAATCAAAATGACCTCTTTAAAAAAAGGTATTCCTATTTAATTGCCAACAGAGGAGAGTGATTTAAGTTTCCAAAATTTGTACATAGATTGGTTCAAGCATACACTTTAATTTGCCCATAGCTTATATGAAATGTATTTATGGTTTTTAAATTACGCGACAAAAACCATTTTGTTTTCTTTGCTTGTTTTCTTTATGACCGCTAACCATTGAAGAATTCACGAGCATTAATCCTGCGTTTCGATTACATAAAATTGCAGTCAATAATTTCGACAACGAAGTTGGAAATCAAACATTTATGACATAACGCGTCGTTAAGTGACATGGCGCTTGCAATGCCTTGTTTCAAATCCCATACGAATCTTCGACTGTAAAAAATTTCATGCGTCTACTTCATATGTTAGACTGGAAGTCAAACCGCGACGACGAGCTATAAATTATACAAATATTGTTAACAGCGTAGCTCATATAATAATGGATGCTGTTAAGCATTGGTGTGTCATCCCACATCGGACTAGTTTTGAGTAATCGGCGTTTTAAGTTTTTTTGGAATAATTTTTATTTTCTGCCTATTTTAAGAAAAAAAAATGTTATTGTGCGGTATCATTTTTTTTGTTGAAGTGCGTAGATTATGATTATGAAAAAAGAAATTAATTTTACATTCGGTTTTAAGAGAAAAAGTATAAAAATGGTTAATGCTATATTGCTATAGGGCTTATTACATATAACATTAATGTCCTATTATATAAAATTACCTCGTCACGCCCACACCGCTGAACCGATTTTTCCGAAATTTGGTATGGGGATACTTTGAGTCCCTGAAAAGGACATAGGATCCTTTTTATTCCGAAAAAATGTACCGTTCCCAGGCATTCAATAAAGATGATTTCTGCATATACGACTACATGGATTTCAATGATATTTGGTATGTAGGTACATTATGTCTCGGGAAAGGACATAGGATACTTTACATCCAGGAACAAGGTACGGTACCCGTATGATAAACAAAAATGATTTGCGCCTAAACCGCTGAACCGATTTTGATGAAAATTGTTGTGCACATACTTTGACTCTCGTGAAAGGACATAAGATAATTATTGTCTTGAAAAATGTACGGTTACCGAGTTATAAAGTTTCCTATTTTGCGCCTAAGCCGCTGAACAGATTTTGATGAAACTTGGTATGGAGATACTTTGAGTCCCAGAAAAGGCCATAGGATCCTTTTTATCTCGGAAAAAAGTACTGTTCCCAGGCGTTAAATAAAATGATTTCTGCTTATACCGCTACAATAGATTTTGATGATATTTGGTATGCAGCAAAAGACAGAGTTCCCGCTTCTTCTTCCCTTCCCGCACTTCCCGCAGAGTGCTCTTGCGTATTGCGCACACACTTGGGCACTATAAAATTACTCCTACATAACTGACCTGCTTTCATTGAAACCAGAGTGCTCTTGTGTATTGCGCACACACTTGGGCACTATAAAAATTACTCCTATGTAACATGGCCTGGTTTCATTGAACCCAGAGTGCTCTTGTGTATTGCGCAGTGCGCACACACTTGGGCACTATGATTTTACTCCTGCGTAACTGGCCTGGTTTATTGAAACCAGCCACCGCCACAGAAACCGGTGTGGGAGTTTTTAGGGTTCCGTAGCCAAATGGCAAAAAAACGGAACCCTTATAGATTCGTCATGTCTGTCTGTCTGTCTGTCCGTCCGTATGTCACAGCCACTTTTCTCCGAAACTATAAGAGCTATACTATTGAAACTTGGTAAGTAGATGAAGTCTATGAACCGCATTAGGATTTTGATACAAAAATGGAGAAATTATCAAAAATTTTAGGGATTCCCTCAGGTACAACTGAAACAAAAAAATTTTTTTTCGTCTAACCTATTCGTGTGGGGTATCTATGGATAGGTCTTCAAAAACACGTACATTACTATAAAAACTACCAACTAAAATTGGTTTGAACGAGATCTAGCAAGTAGTTTTTTTTATACGCCATAAATGGTAAACCTTAATTTAACTTTAATTAAATCAACTGAAATATAAAAATAAATCAAAAACCTTTTTATTTCATAGAAATTAACCTTATTGCTGCTGCGGAACCCTTCATGGGTGAGTCCAACTCGCACTTGGCCGGTTTTTATTTATTATAATTACCAGCATTGGACATTGAACATAATAATTATTGAAATACTCGTTAGTTTAATTAAATTATTAATCTAATTTCAAACTAAAATTAGAATACATTTTATACATATTATTAATTAATCAACTTACAGGTAATTTCAGATGCACAACAATTACTTCATCAATCAGATTAATTTGTAATCTGATTAAAATTACTAATTACTTTTTGCCCAACTCTGCACGTGTAAACTAATTATTTCTACATTAACTAAATTTAATCAAAATCGGTTCAGCAGCCTAAACGCAAATTAGTAAAGTTTATTGCGTGAAAACCAAACATTTTTCATGATAAAAAATATTATCCTATGTCCTTCTCCAAAACCTTACATAATATGTACTCAATATCGATATCATAAGCCTTATCATAATTTTTATATTTTATATAATCATAATTTATATATTATATATTATATAATCATAATTTTTGTTGACTGCGCGGAAACCGTACATTTTCCGGGACAAAAAGTATCTAATGTCATTTTAATGGTTCAGCGGTTTAAGCGCAAATCATTTTTGAAACATAGTACATAGATGCTATATACAAAACCTCACTTACAGGAATAAGCATTAACCATTTTTGTACTCTAGAATATGCTACAGTGGGTTTTCAAAAAAATGGATTTCACTGTCGTAAACCTTATGTTATAAAGAACAAAACTGCATTATTAACTCAAAATCCGATTTTATGTGGAATGAAACACTAATGCTGAACAGCAGCCATATATAGGTATCTGTTTATTTTATTATTATTATTATTTTTTTTTTCTATGGACGCTTCACACCACGTCTGTCTGGCCCCGTGGTAAGTACCTGAAGGACTTGTGTTACAGGTACCAGACAACGGAAATATATTTAATATTTTTATACTATGCATATATTTAAGATTTTTATTATATGATACACATATTTAATACACATCCATGACCCAGGAACTGTGAAAATTTTTTGTTCCGTCGGCGGGATTCGAACCCGCGACCCCCGGCTTGAGCTACCAACGCGCTTACCACTGAGCCACAGAGGTCGTCGTCGTCGTCGTCGGTTTAATATGCTTAGTTATATAAACAATCGATTTTTGCATCGTTCAGCAATATCCTTATACTACGGCAATAGTTTCTACGATAATTTCCGATTTGAAACGCATATCGTTAAAGTTGAAGTGATTGTTGAAGATTTTTTTTCTCCTGTAAAATAAGCAAACCAAGAGTTAGCAGATATTGGCACTTCAACGATGATATTTGGGACGCATTTTCTTGCCGCTTGTTATACTCACACATAGACACTTTCGATTTTGAAGCAGAGGCTACTATTAAAAACATTTCTTTGAAAAACAAACATCTGTTTGTTGTGTGTTGACATAACTAATAAATAAGTAACTATAATAATAATAGCTCCCACACCGGTTTCGGTGACGGTGGCCGGTTTCACTGAAACCAGACCAGCTACGCAGGAGTAATTTTATAGTGCCCAAGTGTGTGCCCATGTTATTTCCAAGTTTGGTTAGGACAATGCAGGCTGATCACCTGATTGTCTGACATGTAAGATGATCCATGCGTCGGATGGGCATGTAAAAAGTCGGTCCTGCGCCTGATCTCTCGCCGGTCGTGTCGGTCTTCACTTCACTGGGTTATGAGAGTAAAGGAATAGAGAGTGCTCTTGTGTACTGCGCACACACTTGGCCACTATAAAATTACTCCTACGTAGCTGGCCTGGTTTCAATGAAACCGGCCACCGTCACCGAAAACCGGTGTGGGAGCTATAATTAAGTAACTATGCCTGCTGAATAGAGATACAATTTTAGAATACCCTTCATCCAAATTCCCTAATCCTTCCATGTAAGCGAGTTATACCACGGCAGCTGACATTTCAGTTGCCAGTCGGGTTTACATAGCTCTGTCAACAGGTCGGCCGCGGAATTGTCAATCAGTCGCCAATCGACGCCGGAATGCGCAATTAGCTCAGGTGCACTTCGTATTACCTACAACTAGGTAGGTACTAGTAACTAAATGGAGTGTTACGTACAACGTTAAACCACAGTACCTGCTGGGCTAGCATGGCCACCAGTAGAAATGCAAAAGTATAGACAAACTGTGGACGTAAACTTAAGGTGCCGTTCCGAGTTTTTCCACAGTTTGTCTATACTTTCGCATTTCTATCGGTGGCCATGCTAAGGCTACTGGAGGACCTAAAATCGGTGCTAAATAATTGTGTAAAGATGCACGTCCAACGAGTGCACGCTTCTTACGCGCTATCAATAAATTCCAAATGGTTTATTGATGAATTAATGCACCACTCAAATAAATGCTATACAACAAATGCTGATTTTCCTAAGATCCGAATCCGATGAAAAACTTTTCTGCTTACAATGAACAGGTCAAACTTAAATGACTTTAAGTACCTGTAAATTAGACTAGTGCCAGTTTTTCAATGCAATGTTGGTGTAGTGACGCACACACCAAGAAAATAAAAAAACCAAAGCACCTATGATCGCTGAGATGATTAGACCGAAATAAACAGAACAATAGATCACCTAAACGAGATAGACACAGCATTGAAATAATAAAACAATTTGACAAATGATGAATGGCCAGCGCCGGTCAGAGCAGAAATAACGCCAGTTTGAAGACGAAAACTCCATACATTAGTCTGCTTCGACATATCGCATCAGTCTCGTTACGGTCGCTCGAATCAATCGAATTTGTTAGGGCGCGGACACACGGAAATGTCATTTCTTGGTAAGGTCGGAGCACAGACATGTCAGTAAAGCTATTAGCTAAGTCGTTGGGGGTGTCCGGTTTTAGACGGTTTCAGGACACTAATTCCTTTTATAACGGCTAACCAGGACATTTCCTTTTATAACGGTTGACCCGTGGTTTTTGTGGTTAGATAGCCGCGTTTCTCGGACTAATCTAACGTACCCTCAATCTAGAAAAGGTGTTAAGCTCCTGCGATACTTCAGTGCGGGTTATAGAAATATTGTCATCGGGGCTCAATTATCAAAGAAGCTTGAGTAATAGAATTCGGTAAACACAACTTGTTTACCGACTTCAGAAAAAGGAGGTGGTTTCTCAGTTCGACCGTTCGGTAGGTATATAAGCTTTTTTTAAGCAAGAAAACGATGACGAAATATGACGAAGTTATCCACATAATTTCGTCGTTTATGAACCGTTTTTAATTACTCTTTTTTCGTTGCAAAGAGGACATTTAATGATAAGGAGATAATATAGAATGAAGTCGGTACTTTTTTCTAAATTTGAAGTCTACGAGTAATCTACGTATATTTTGGTTCACAAATCCAATAAAACAACTTTTTCTCTTTCGCAATCACGTTTCAGGCACTTCACCTGGTTGCGTTCTAAAAGAGAAATCAGTAGGACAAATATTTTCCCGCCTTTATCTCCGAACCCGCCTCGAGGTGTGCACCCGGCTTAGCGTGAGACCGCCGCGACAAAGGGTAATATTATTAGACTTGGCAACACCGCGGACTTTGTCGATTTATTATCGAACTGCGGAGCTCGTGTTGCCGCGTTTAATTTGACCGCAATTAGTGCGTATGCGCCGGGTCAGATATTTGTCTGTGTCGTCATATTATAATATCGTTTCCATGTTAAAACGCAGCTGCCATTCTCGGAAGCGATAAACATCGCCGATTTGTGTGCACAATAGTTCAGCTGGTAGGTTGAGCATCGATTTAGATCGTAGACATTGCGTTGGCATCATCATCAGTCGATGTCTAGATTACTACGAAACTCTATTAACAAATTGGCGGGGTTGTGAGAAGACAACAGTTTAATGGCCCTGCCAACGCACCAAAAAAAAATCATCGGGGTTTTATTGGTAAATTCGGTGCTTAGCATTGGCAAATTCAACATATCCCTTCAAGTATGCAAAACGCACCTCCATTAGATCGAAAATGAAAAACTACTATATGTATAACGTGGACGAGAACAAGGCTTCAGTCCATACTCAATAATATTGTACCTATTGAACATTTTTGACGTGGGAGAGCCTTGCTTCGGCACGAATGGGCCGGCTCGACCGGAGAAATACCATGGACTCACAGAAAACCAGCGTGCTTCGCTTGCGCTGTGTTTCGCCGAGTGAGTGAGTTTACCGGAGGCCCAATCCCCTACCCTTTCCCTTCCCTACCCTCCCTTTTACCCTTCCCTACCCTCCCCTATTACCCTCTTCCCTCTTAAAAGGCCGGCAACGCACCTGCAGCTCTTCTGTCGCAGTGAGTATCCATGGGCGACGGAAGTTACTTTCTATCAGGTGACCCGTTTGCTCGTTTGCCCCCTTATTTCATAAAAACCTTTTTTAGCTTTGCTATTGATATTATATAACTTTTTAATTGCTGGGACATTTTAATTGCTGAACAGAGCAATAAAAACTCATTATTTGCTATATCGTCAGCCTCAACAATAAGATAAACAGGACTGACGACAAACAGTCTTTGCGAAAAAACGGTTTCGAGTATACAGAGCGATGCGGTCTGTTTGCGAGAGCTGTTTGCTCGAATGTAGGGGTTTGTGACACACGGTGTGTAAATAACTAAATATGTTATGTTAATTTTTAAGCATGTATGTTGTAAATGAGCCATTTTTAGTGTTTGGTCGGTTTAAAACAAACACTTTTTGGTCTAGGTTTATTCGATTTAAAAATAACTCATGCGAACTTAACATAGGGGTGATGTACTATTTCTATTAGGCACTATTTATTTCTATTTAATGTGCTGTTGATATCCATGTAGCAGCTAATGTTCAATGCATAATGCGACACCATTAATAAAAGAGGATTATTATTGAACCTGACACAAAATTTAGCTTGTTATGTTCCACAAAAACTAAGGGAAGGTAATATTGAAATTTTTATAGCTTATACAGGATGCTACAAAACTAAGTGATAATACTTTAGAAGTTTAGAGTGTGTATGGGTCGCCTATACATATTATGGAGTTCGCTATGAAAGTAGCAGCGCTGAAAGATTAAGATTTTTTTCACCTTTGTATGAAAAAAATATTTTTTTTTTAAGAAATAAGGGGGCAAACGAGCAAACGGGTCACCTGATGGAAAGCAACTTCCGTCGCCCATGGACACTCGCAGCATCAGAAGAGCTGCAAGTGCGTTGCCGGCCTTTTAAGAGGGAATAGGTTAATAGAGGAGGGTAGGGAAGGGAAGGGAAGGGAATAGTTGATGGTAGGGAAAGGAATAGGGTAGGGGTTAGGGGATTGGGCCTCCGGTAAACTCACTCACTCAGCGCTTGCGCTGTTTCACGCCGGTTTTCTGTGAGAACGTGGTATTTATCCGGTCGAGCCGGCCCATTCGTGCCAAAGCATGGCTCTCCCACGTATCATGAGGCTTGTCCATACAAATTACAAAAAAAAAAAATTTGCTCTTTCAGCGCTGCTAATTTCCCAGTGAACTCTATATAAGCGACACTTACATAGCCTAAAGCATTATCACTATGTTATTTTATAGTATTATCAATATCCTCGATGGCACATAGCGTTACTTTGTACCATTGAGGAAATTGATTCCTAGGCAGTTGATAGACCAACGTCATTTGGTCGGGTCATGTCATGTCATGTCAATTCAAATTGTGATCTGTCGGATGGGTTTGACGTAACGCGACCAAACTACGTAGGTCCCCCATCTGCCTAGGAATCGACTTCTCCGATAGTACATAATTTAAACACCTTGGCATATATTGGGCATATTAGATAAATCAACATCAGATAAATCAACGTTTTAATCAACGTTCACCGCAATTAATTAATCACGTCATCCGGTGACGCGTCATTACGATCTGTCGTGTCTCGATTTAATATCGTAATCAAAAATTATAACAAATTCAAACAACAAAATGGCATTGTTCATTAACGCCCTGTTTGCACTCCGAGAATAAACACCAAAAATGAGTTTAAAATTAAAATTATAGGTGCACGCCGTAGCTCGGAAATCGAATTACAAAAATTCAATATACCTTCCATCAGACTGCACCTATATTAATTTATGGAAAATATAAAATACAGTGTATGTACCTAGTTGATGCCAAAAAATTACTAGTAAGTTACAAGTCGTTTTTTTGGCATTTTGGTTATGCCGGGATTTGGATTACAATGGGAATTGAAATATGATCAGCATCATTAGTTTTAATATCATAAATTAATTAGATTCTGCAATAATCGCACTAAGCCCAATGAACCATGACATTTCGACGTAAATAGAATGTAATGTATAATTAAATGAAAACTAACGACCATAATATTAGTGGCCCAAGAGTCAGAGACAGACAAATTTTATTTTCGTCATTTTATAAAAGCTGAAAGTTTTCCTGTTTATGACCATTATAGGTAAGAACGACCAGCAACTATGGAGTTTCGGTCGCGGTTACTTTATGAGGTATCCACTTCTGCCTTCCTGACCTGACCAGGTCTAACTAACCTTTGATAAAGTATTTTTTTATATAAAATAAGGGGGCAAACGAGCAAACGGGTCACCTGATGGAAAGCAACTTCCGTCGCCCATGGACACTCGCAGCATCAGAAGAGCTGCAGGTGCGTGCCGGCCTTTTAAGAGGGAATAGGGTAATAGGGGAGGGTAATGCACTTAAAACACCCCCCTAATCTAGGGAGGTGTTTTAAGTGCATTATTAGTGTGTTCGCATGTGAACATACACAGGAGAACTCTTTCTGCCCCAGCCCTTTGTAACTCTCTGTCACAGGAGTTATTAATAGCACAGCACTGTTTTAAAAAGCCATACCCAAAGATATTAAGGTGATAGCATAAAATCATTATGGTGTTTTAACACTAGAGTCAAACCCATGACCTCCAAATTTCAGAGCCAGACTCTCAGCAACTTAATCACAAATATCTTTTTTTCAGAATTCACCATGGATATATTCAAACCTGGATTCCGCAGGAAACAGTCGAGTGCTACATCTAGTATAATTAGAAAAATGTCATGTTTTCGCGTGATTTGAATATATTATGTACGGTCACGTCCCCCTGAGCCCTTAGACATGTTGTAAGAATACTCAGTCTCCGTTCGAGAACATCTCATTTCGTATAAAATGTTTTTATGTATTCAAATATTTACATAGTGATTATTTCTACGATTTTTTACGCAGATGTAACTGCTGGATGTTTAGTCTTGGAGCGCAATAATTGCATAAATGGATATAGTTGTTGATTTAAAGGTTGTTTCATGTATTTGAATGTTACAGATCTACAGGGATCTTGTGGCACTTAAATGACATTGCCTTGTGCGTTTGCCCTGACACGCTAGTGTTATTTTTAAAAAATGCTACTCCTGCCACTAAAAAAATCATTAGTTACTTTAAACTTTAACTTACAAGTATCATGCAAAATGGTACTTGTAAGTTGGATGACGTTTACAGCATGGCTTGAGTGTGAAACAGCTGACTTTTAAGGGACATTTTTGTTACTTTGTCAAAGAGTCATCATACAAGCAGCTAGGGACAAGTGTCAAGCGATTATCGTAAACGCCAACAAAATGTATGGGATTTGATATGAGTATTCGCTAGCGAAGCGATGACTTATGTTAAATCGCATATCTTATAGGGCAGGTGACTTTATTTCTGACATTTTCTTTACTAGAGCTTTGTAGAGCTGTATTTTAATGACTTTTTGACGAATCTGAACACAGACGGTATAGAAATACGAAACAGTCATATTTTTTCCAATTTCTCTATCGGCCGCAACATATCATTTCAGGTCCAAAAATTTCTGGAGCATGAAATTGTTTGCGGTATACCCACCATAATGACAATGATTTACCTTTTAAATAACAATTATTTGTTATATTTTATTAAATTGTAAATAAAAAATTGCAATATATCTTTCTATCATCTTAAGATCGGCTGTTGAATTTTAGTCTTAAATATAATAATAAAGTATCAAGTGAGGGAAGATGTTAAAGGTGACAAATTTTGAAAATAATAACAAATTAATATAATAACAAATTAATATAACAACAACTGGAAATTTCGGAAACTAGCCATCCGAAATTTCCAGAACTGACCTCCGACCTTTCAAATGAACATTACCTGCACTTTTGTTCGAAACTTTTTAATAGTTCGTAACAAAAACGCAATGAAGGCGGTTAAATAAGTAGGATTGGAAACATTCCGGGCGATACTCCGTAACAACCTTAACGAGAATTGTTTGGATTCTAATTAATGTTGCAACTTGGAGCCAACTTCAACTATTTTTGTACCTCGCGCGGAACTAAATTTACTTCTACGGATAGTGAGAAGATACTTACCACACTGTGTATAATGTTTCAACTTGTAACTATTATGACCCCTTACTGTTTCAACTTGTAGCTATTATGACCCCTTACTGTTTCAACTTGTAGCTATTATGACCCCTTACTGTTTCAACTTGTAGCTATAATGACCCCTTACTGTTTCAACTTGTAGCTATTATGATCCCTTACTGTTTCAACTTGTAGCTATTATGACCCCTTACTGTTTCAACTTGTAGCTATTATGACCCCTTACTGTTTCAACTTGTAGCTATAATGACCCCTTACTGTTTCAACTTGTAGCTATTATGATCCCTTACTGTTTCAACTTGTAGCTATTAAGACCCTTTACTGTTTCAACTTGTAGCTATTATGACCCCTTACTGTTTCAACTTGTAGCTATTATGACCCCTTACTGTTTCAACTCGTAGCTATAATGACCCCTTACTGTTTCAACTTGTAGCTATTATGATCCCTTACTGTTTCAACTTGTAGCTATTATGACCCCTTACTGTTTCAACTTGTAGCTATTATGACCCCTTACTGTTTCAACTTGTAGCTATTATGACCCCTTACTGTTTCAACTTGTAGCTATTATGACCCCTTACTGTTTCAACTTGTAGCTATAATGACCCCTTACTGTTTCAACTTGTAGCTATTATGATCCCTTACTGTTTCAACTTGTAGCTATTATGACCCCTTACTGTTTCAACTTGTAGCTATTATGACCCCTTACTGTTTCAACTTGTAGCTATAATGACCCCTTACTGTTTCAACTTGTAGCTATTATGATCCCTTACTGTTTCAACTTGTAGCTATTATGACCCTTTACTGTTTCAACTTGTAGCTATTATGACCCCTTACTGTTTCAACTTGTAGCTATTATGACCCCTTACTGTTTCAACTCGTAGCTATAATGACCCCTTACTGTTTCAACTTGTAGCTATTATGATCCCTTACTGTTTCAACTTGTAGCTATTATGACCCCTTACTGTTTCAACTTGTAGCTATTATGACCCCTTACTGTTTCAACTTGTAGCTATTATGACCCCTTACTGTTTCAACTTGTAGCTATTATGACCCCTTACTGTTTCAACTTGTAGCTATTATGACCCCTTACTGTTTCAACTTGTAGCTATTATGACCCCTGACTATAAAAATATTCAAGCAGCGTATAACTATTCTTGTTTCTGTTTGTATGTCATGTGTGATGTGACTTTTCTAATGTAAGCAGAAATACCTCGTATAATTATTAGGTATGTAATTTTTAATAGTAAGAGGATTTTTTAACGCACGTTTCACCCCAACACCGGAGCATCCTCTACGAACAACGTCGTCAAGAAAGTCTTGACGGACGTATGCATGCCTATGCGTACACTCACTCATTTACTTAGGTTGAGGTTTACTTCGCGGAGTATTGCTAAAAATAATATTTTCGATTTCCGTAAAGTAACGCTTGATTCTATTAACTATCCTATTTTTAAATAATTAACTATTGATATTAACAAAAAACGAAGCAAAAATATATGTCGCGGAAGCAGGTATTAACGCACTCCGATAAATTCTCGTTAAATTTTACAGAATCCTGATATTCTTCGAACACGTCTTTCGACCCTTTGTTGTTTAGGCTATGCAATTAGTATAATAGAGCCTTAAAACACAACCTAGGTATTAGTTAATTACTCATTGTTAAACGCAATAAATCTTTGTTTTATGAGCTAACATTTTCATTTCTGACCACCTAATTACAGACACTAAACTGTTAGTACTTATTAACATCTAAATAACAGCTAATAAGCGCAAAACCAATCTAAAACGAAGAAGTATAACTCAAAAAGGCTATACATATTGCTAACACCGCGAGGGAAGGATAAGGGGTATAATTTCACTAAAATTAAAATAAACCTCCGTGCGAGTCCAGACACCCCTATATTACATTTCGTGCTGAGATTCAAATGAGGCCACCGGATGCCGCGCCGCATACAGCCGGGTAAGAGACGCATTCGCTTAATTAAGACAGACGTATACTCGTATTACAATATTAGGTTGGAAACGCACGAGGCGATTTTTAATTATATTCATCACAAATTTACATGCAATCGAGAATATTTCTCGGGGTAAAATTAAAGTGTTTAAGGTCTATTTTTCGTTAATATAAAGCTGTAAAAGGTGTTTTATAGCCAATAATTTCAAGTTATTTAAAAAAACAATTACTAGTTTAATAAATGATAAAGAGAAAATTAAAAGTTACATTAACAATTATTCGTACAAAGAGAATTACTTTTTTAAGCTTAAGCTAATGGAGGCTCAAGTTATTGTTATTAGATAATATAAATTGTACAAAGAAAATTCTTTACGCAGCCTCTCAATGAATATTTTTGTATAATTTTTACCTTTCTTATTTGAATATAATCTTTCGGCCTATAAATATCACAACTCATAAATGTAGCGATATAGAGGTATACATGTAGAACTTTCTTTTATATACAAATCAATTGTAGTATTGGCAACAAAGGGCCGACTTATAGACTACCTTTTGGCACGAGGGACAATGTAACAAAGGGACTCGGAGTAGATATAAACCTAAGCACAAAATCACAAGGACACAGAGGAACTTCCACTTGCACGAATTCAGTCCAGATAACAAAACCTTATCATTTAATTGATTACTATGTTATTTCATGTCTGATTTCTGCTTATGTATATAAAATTCTCGTGTCACAATGTTAGTTATCGTACTCCTCCGAAACGGCTTTTCTGATTTTTACCAAATTTTATATGCATATTCAGTAGGTCTGTGGCTGCTGGCTACTTTTTATATTGATAAGTGCATTTGTTGAATAAATAATAGTAAATTATTACAACTCGAAACTGACAGCGACCATTGTTTGTGCGACGGGATAGCGATGGACGTTGCCATGGTGCCATACTTTTTTTTTAATGAAATAAGGGGGCAAACGAGCAAATGGGTCACCTGATGGAAAGCAACTTCCGTCGCCCATGGACACTCGCAGCATCAGAAGAGCTGCAAGTGCGTTGCCGACCTTTTAAGAGGGAATAGGGTAATAGGGGAGGGTAGGGAAGGGAAGGGAAGGGAATAGTTGAGGGTAGGGAAGGGAATAGGGTAGTGGTTAGGGGATTGGGCCTCCGGTAAACTCACTCACTCGGCGAAACACAGCGCAAGCGCTGTTTCACGCCGGTTTTCTGTGAGAACGTGGTATTTATCCGGTCGAGCCGGCCCATTCGTGCCGAAGCATGGCTCTCCCACTTATTCAATCAAATAAATAAAACTTCAATACAATAATATGGGCGAAATACTATATATGGCAAAACAACTTTGCCGGGACAGCTAGTTTAAATATATAAAAATTCTAAATAAATAAGCAGCTTTCTGCAAGTTATTTAGCCGCGCAGAAGCGCAGTGTGTTCGGGGCCTGCGCTCACCTATAAACATGCGAAGTTATTGCATTCATAACATACAGCTTTGAATGTACTCTTGAAATGTTTCAATTCAATGTAGGCATATTGTACGAGCTGACTTCAAATAAAAATTTGTTTCCCTTTGTACACGACACTGTTTCGTGTCAGTGACATTATTTTTTAATAAAATATTTAAGGTTTCGCTTTAATAAAGTTTGCAGCTTTAAACCGCACATGTTTGTAGCCCTGAAATTCGTTACGTTTTTCTTTCGACGCGAAAAAATTGTGTGACACCTGTTTTAAGGTCGTGACAGACGACTATTGGATGCGAGTTTAAAAGCGACACAACTTTGGCTAAACTGTCGAATGGTAGCCATTTTACAATATAGGTACATAGGTATACTCGAGGTATACTCGCTAGTTGACAAGAGCATTTTTACTGGTGGGATTCTGAAACCTGTGGCAAGGATAACGATTATTAATTTATCGTAACTTTCATGTCCTAAGAGCCCCGTTATAATGCTATAGCCATAATACGAAAACTGGTAGGGTGACGACAGCTTGTAAGGTAAAAAATAAGTTGGTACCTACCAAAAATAATAGGATTATATTCAATAGATTATGTCGAGATAAAAAATGAACATCAACCAAATTTTCAGGAATAATTTCCGGATCACCTCGAGTGGTATAGGACCATTTTACCAGTAAGGGCCGGGACACAAAAACACGACACGACGTCGTAACGTGCCGCGGTAACGGCACGACGTCGTGTCGTAGAAAATCACGACGTCGGGTCGTAGAAAGTCATCATTGAATTTCTACGTGATTTTCTACGACGCGACGTCGTACGATGTCGTGTCGTAGTTTTCCACGACCCGACGTCGCATCGTGAAACGATGTCGCGTCGTGGTACGACACGACATCGTATCGTGTTTTTGCCTCCCGGCCCTTACGCGGGACGCGGGACGGGAGCGTCTGCAACGCGAAAGTGCTGTGCACACCTGCGCGACTACGGTGCGAACCGTAGATTATTCCCGCTCTGCCGACGCGAACGTCCCGCGTTGCAGACGCTCCCGCTTCACAGTCGCTTTGGTCGTGTAGGATTGGCCGAAGCCTTTAAATTCAAATGAAAGAAAAATAAAATATAAGCTCTAACGCATCACCATAATTACTTCCTAAATATCCAAACTTGGCTACTTCACCCGAAAAATACTCCCCAAACTACAAAATCAATATGGTTTGCCAGGAGCTCACTTTGTGTAAGTTTTGGCACCTGTTCCCGTATGTCATCTATGAAGTTTTTGATTTATGCCCGGCTCTCTGGGGCGGCATAAACATGAACTGAACTGACACCACCTTCTATATCAGAGGTTCCCAAACTTATTTTGTCTACTGCCCACTTTGAGAACAAATTATTTTAGCGCCCCCATTGTTTCAATTTAAAATGCATCCAGATGAAGTAAATTACCCCCCAAGCCTGAAGGCCACATTTTTTCTGGGTCCCCTTTAGACCTTCAGCGCCCACAAGGGGGCGTTATCGACCACTTTGGGAAAGGCTGTTTTATATCAATCGGATCATGTTAGCGATTCTCGTGGATTTGCTAAATCAAAGCCATTAGAAAATATCAAATGGTTTTATTACGAGCAGAGGAAAAATATTATGAAAATTATTTAATTGTTTCTGTAATTAAAACCGATGTGGACGGCTCTTTTCTTTTTCTTTAAACCTCTGCCGATTCAGAGTGTGTGTATTAATTATTTATTCCATTTCCATAATACTATGAGAATAATATTAATTATTATTTGAAAAGTGGCTTAAAATTATACTGAAAATACAGACAATGGTTTAAATAACTTAGGATAGGAAATTTTTAGTACCTTATGTGGATATGACTGTAATGCAAATATCTATAAAACTCTTACATCATAAAATAAACTTGATGAGATCTCTACATCATATTTTAAGGAACACTTAATTCATACTGAATCCGTGACTTTAGAATTTTTGTTAAATAAAAACCAACATTTACATGATAAAGTTTACAATCAAAACTGTACCTCATTACAACTCAGAATTACCACACACAAAAATGTACATTCCGAAAAATAATCTCTACATCTGAAAAACATCGCGCAAAGCAATCACAGCTTGAGATATAACTGTAGCTGACAGCGAGCTCGGCGGAATTGCATACTCAATATGTGCTGCAATGCACTTTTTGGAGCTATGAAAACTTCCTAATGGAGATGAGGTCCCGACGGAATAGAGACAGATGGCTGCACAGAAACTATTCACCGCAAAAGATTGATAAATGCGACGGACGCTGCCTGAAAAAGAAAACCGTCAGTGACCTCGTCTTTTTTTAACTGCCTCGGTTCTTTGTCTCTTTCTTTTTAAAGTTTCTTTTTCTGGAATATCCAGTAGGCTTATGTTTATTATAGATCTAAATGCCTGCAAATTAGACGGTCAGTATTCGTTTATCACGTAGAATTCTTAAATTCTTAGCAATGAAACAATTTTTAAGTTTCCCGAGACGTAAAATATGGTGCGTAATTTTACCAAAATGGGTTGTGCAGCGTTATCAGAAGTAAAAGACACACTATCACATATTATGTAATATAGGTAGGTATATAATAATAAATATAATTAGTTGTAACAATAATAACATTGTGTAACAAAAATTTTGTAAAACCTTGGTAAACATTATACCATAATTTACCTTAACAATAAATAATGTAACATTTTGTTTGAGCAAACACAACGTCACTGATAAGTAGAGTAGATGTAATGGGCGTGCGATACGCATTATTTATTCCGACATAAACCATTTCAATGTTCGATATCATTCCCAAAAATGTTCAATGAATAAACTTATATGCTTTATCCCTGTGTAATTTCGGAGTATTTTATATTGCCTCCTTAATAATATTATGTAACAATGTTTCATAAGACAAGGGTCTGTCAAGCGTTATTTCTACGTATCATACTAGTTCTAATGTAATAATTTTGTGTAAGTATAATGCCTATTGCCTACACAGTGTTGATCTAAGGCGTGCAGACGTTTGTGAAAAAACCGTAAAAGAACATTATTTTGAGCATCCAGCTTTAAGGACATTAAAAATTTAAAATCCATGACCAACATCTCAGCTTCCAGTTAAAATACATCAAAATGATAAAGACACCCAAATCAAATCTTACAGATAGCGAAAGGGTATCCATTGACCGTCTTATCTATTGGTTTATAGATTTCATTCACAAATTGATTGCTGGAATAGACCACAAAGGCTAATTGCTCGTCTGTAATTAGTTTGGCGTGCGGTTGCGGCAGAGCTGACGTCATAATTGTCGAAAATGAGCTAATTATTGTACACCGCCTCGACAATATTCTCAAACTACCTGCCCCGCAAACGTTGTTTTACCACATACGTGGGAGAGCCACGCGTCGGCACGAATGGGCTGGCTCGACCGGAGAAATACCATGTTCTCACAGAAAACCGGCGTGAAACAGCGCTTGTGCTGTGTTTCGCCGAGTGAGTGAGTTTACCGGAGGCCCAATTCCCTATCCTCCCCTATTCCCTTCCCTTCCCATTCCTACCCTCCCCTATTACCCTATTCCCTCTTAAAAGGCCGGCAACGCATCTGCAGCTCTTCTGATGCTGCTAGTGTCCATGGGCGACGGAAGTTGCTTTCCATCAGGTGACCCGTTTGCTCGTTTGCCCCCTTCTTTCATAAAAAAAATAATATAAATACGTTATTACACATTTGACATTATGCTTGTGTTAGGTATACATGTAAAAACGTTCTTCTATGAGTCTGTTTACTTTAAAAATTGCATCAAATTCCGTTCCGTAGTCTTGATCCGATTTATTAAGCGGGAAACGACTTTGTTTTGTGATATGTAGTAACTAGACATTGTTCTATCAGTTTTACGATTTTAATAAAATTTTTGCGAAGGAATTTCTTTGTAGCTTCTTTAATTTAATAAGCATCAAAGGAAATCGTTTTAAAATACTCAAGTTTGTATTAAATATTTTCAAGGCGATCTAAACCCTTGCTGCAGACGGGAATTCTTTATCATACGATAAAATATTTAAGGAGCGCACGAGGAAACTGACCGCACACATTTATGGGTCGTTTCGGTTCAACTCGGGCTTACGGGTAAGAACTTGATTTGACATTAATGTATTATACGTCCAGACGACTTTGGGAAATAAAACATTGTCCTTCTGGGAAATATACGGCCCACTTCTCTTCAATTTCGACTCAAAAAGCTAGGCTCTTGACCCAGAGTGTGTTTGATCCCCATGTTAAAAAAATCTTTCAAGTTTGGTAAGGACAATTCAGGCTGATCAGCTGATTGTGTAACACATAAGATTATTTATGCGTCGGATGGGCATGTAAAATGTCGGTTTTATATGCTTTGACGTCTTAGTAGTCGTGTAAGTTATCCGTCCCACTTAAGAGAGTAAAGGCACAGAATATATATTAGTAACAAGACGTAAAGGAAGAAAAATAAATTGTCGGGTCGGCGGACTAAAGCACATAAGTCAAAAAAATGCAAAAACTTTTCTTTGTACCAAAATTATTAATTTACATCAATACATCGGCAGACTAAAGAACATAAGTCATATTCGCTTGCTCGGGCTTGAACCTAAGTGGCGTCCTTTTTCAACCTCTTGAATCGCATTAATCTTGCGGCGTTACAAAAAACATAAGTTGAGTTATGTTAAAAGGAACACTTGAAGCTCACGGACTTCATGGACACAGAAAGTGACTTATGTTACTAGGAACTTCAAGTGCGTCGTGTTATCTCGATTTTTTATTCGAGGGTAGGTGCTCAAATTATTATTTATTGCTTACAAAAAACAGAAGTGGTAACTGTTGTGATTTGGGTCACACTAGTCGAGTTACTTTTGCTCTAAATTTGTTAACAGAACAGTGTGGAGTGTGACATTTTATTTAAAAATATTCCCAATTACTATGGATTGTCAGCGAGGAAAGAAATTAGTTGAGATGGTGATAAGGAGAAACACAAATGTTGAAGGTAAGTTTTCCATATTTGATTTAAATCAGTCTTTTATTGTAGTTTTAGCAGAAATCATCAGTGATTTGTTCATTTTAGCATCAATCATAAATAAATGATTAAAATAATAATTTTTTAGCCTTTACAGTATGTTTTTATTTTTAGATGAACGAATTGAACAGCAATCTACACCCACAATAGCGGAAGAAGAACCAATGCCTTCCACATCATCAGGCCACACTGACGTCATGTTTATTAATCGAGAAATAGATTTCTCAAGTGATGATTCTGTTCTGGATCTACATTTCGAACTCCCTGAAACAGCAGTTGATTCTGCTGCTGCTTGCTCAACATGAACATTACAAGACTGCCGTAGATCAAACATACGAAATGAAAAAATGTGATACTCAAGAAAATAAAAGTGACAATACTGTGCAAGTTTACACATTTGACTTACAACAGTGTTTACCCACTCCAGCCCTCAGCTCTTCTGTAGCTTTCTACAAACGCCAGTTGTGGACGTTCAACCTGACTGTCCATGACAACAAAACTCGAAAAGCTGTGTGTTACATATGGTATGAAACCATAGCTGCTAGAGGAGCTAATCAAATAGCATCATGTCTTTTCAAACATCTTCAAACGTACCTGAGAATACAAAACATGTAATATTTTATTCTGATACTTGTGGAGGTCAGAACCGAAATTCTCATATCAGTTCAATGTTTACTTGGGCTTTGCAGAAATTAGACATAGATGTCATATACCACAAGTTCATGGTTCCGGGCTATAGCCACTTGGAAGTGGACACGGATCATAGCATCATTGAAAAAAGAAGAAGAAAACGGATTTGCAGATTTATCACCCGCATGATTGGATTCAACTCATCAGATCGAGCAGTAAAAAATTTGAAGATGTCAAAATGCGCAGTTCCGACTCTTTGGATATTTCTTCATTGTTAAAGGGTCCTTTAGTATTGAGAAACAAAGATGTAGAAGGGCGACAATTTAAATGGCTCGATAAAAAGTGGTTGCGCTATGATTCTGAATTTGGCGTACCTAATCTCCTACAAAGACACATTGGACACGGAATGTAATTTTTACAAATTTAACTTGAAAAGTCGAGTTTCTGCTATACCTGATACTATTCCTGTTATATCGGTACATCCCTTACCGATATCAAAAGAAAAGAAAGATGATCTGATTTCTTTACTCTCCTTAGTACTCGACATTTTTTATAGATTTTATTTAGATTTGCCTTCTGTGAACAATGTACGTATTACTGACCCTGATATTTTAGATAGTGAAGAAGATGAATAAATAGTTGAATGTCAACTAAAACATAGTTTATAATATTAAATTTACTGTTCTCATACACCTAAGTCACAAGTACCTTCTAGGTACACAGTGTTATTTCTAACATAAGTCACTAAAATCGCTTTTTATTACATTTTTATCAAATTGTATTTACATGCATGTTAGTATTCATTAAAAACATCTCAATATTCCAATAAAGTTCATTTTATAGTTTAATGCTTTTTTAATACAGTTTTAAGTTGTTCCTGAAAAGTTCCACTTTTTGACTTATGTTTTTTAGTCTGCCAGCCCTAGTAAATATTCTTGTGTACTGCCGACAGCACACACATTTGATCAACACAAAACCCCTCATGCTCAGCTCGTCTGGTTTCAATAAAACCGGTCACCGTAACTAGTGTGGAAAGGATTATTATTATAAATTTACCTCGTCGTTATATTATTATAGATTCTCGGGCAGCTCCGGAGTCCGGACTAACCAAAACGGAGCATGATTTGCTCGCAGTGAACCTAACATGACATCCTCGACCCGACATAATGCAGACGCGTCCTGTCAGTTGCACTGCTAAGATATTCCAGGAGGAATATCCCTAGTATTAAATGAAGGCATATACAGCTATAGTAGGAACCCTCTTACTAATGTAGTACTAGATGATACCCGCAACTCTGTTGCACCAAAAAAACGTTTAAAGCGCGGCAATCGTGCATTTTTCCGGTGTAAAAATAATCCTATGACCTTTTCTGGGACTCAAAGTATCTTCACACCAAATTTTAGCAAAAATGGTTCAGCGGTTTAAGCGTAAAGAAGCCACAGACAGACAGACAGACCTGATAGACAGACAGGCAGACACACTTACGCACTAATAATATTTTGATTCTCGGTGTGGTCGAAGCCCCATTATTAATTTCAGTCATCATATTATAACGCGGCACTTAAAAAACTTCGATATCGCAATGTAGAATTATGCACTATTTCGTGCGCTACAAAGATATTTAAGCAAAGTATTAAAATATAAGGTTCGCTCTCTGTCTCTCATATGGTTTTTCCAATGTGCCAGACAAGCACAAGGCATCTTCTTGGTGGAAATTCATGTTTCATATTATTGCTGTGAAACAGACAAGGTGTTTTAGTAAGTAGTGGTATTGTGCAGGGGGAAACTATACATTCAAAACCGTTTGATCTTAACTGACAGTAACACAATGAACCCTAACGTACGCCGATTCGAATCACACCCTATTAGAGGCAACAGAAATTCATCAGCAAAAGGATTTCTAAATTCATTCAACTCATGACGGTTTTATTCATTCACTTGAAGATAAAAACTCATTGTTCTGGAAGGAACACAATGGGTAGGCTACGATTAATAGCTCACTTTAAATTTTATTCCCAGATCCCCTTCTTATTTATTCGTGGAATTTCGCGAGCATCATAATGCATATTTATGGTATACTCCTTTGTGTTACAGTTCCATATTGCCTACCATTAAGTTCATAGCGTTTCACAATTACTAGCGATTAAAATACCCATTGCGGCTAATATTACTCAAGAGGTCATATTTAACTTACAGAAGCAACAATGCCTAGCAACATGTCTCCAACTCATAGTCGAGCCCATGAGTTATTTTATGAAACTCCTAGAATGAGATGTATCATGTAGTCATCGATTTTATCCTAATTAAATGTCTAGTAAGTAAATCTAGTTATTGGAATGTTTAAAAAAAAAGCAAACCAACCATAATAGGCAATAGTCACTTGAAATAAACGTATTGTAACTATGTAACATAACATTAAACAAGTAGATTCGACAATACCGCTTAGATATAAACAAACAGTTATAAATGAGCATTTCAAGCCGTCGATAATATTGATAAAAAGTTGAAGTTATTTGTACAAGCGATCAAAAACAAATTACACGCGTAGAAAACTTTCGGGTTTCCATGTTATTCGGATTTCTCCTCAACATTGTGTGGGCATGGGGCGTATTGTTCTCGTTTTATACTTGTTTTCCGTACAATTTTATGTTTCATTTTTAAGGTTTCATAAACTTATTAATTTCATACATTTTTATGGGCGATGAGTGTAAAACCACGTTTCAGGTTTAAGGAAAAACTGGACACCAGAAACAGATATTTCACTCTATGTTAATAAAAGATTTTTTTCTGATGTCACATATTATGAGGTCATAGTTGATAGCAATGACAAAGTAACAAAAAATAATATAACTCTCAAGCTTTACTAGGTTATTGAGCGTTTGGAAGATCATGATCACTTTCATTACAAAGCCTAGTTATAGAGCCGCCTCGTATTAAAAGGCAACAGTAGCTCTATCGATATCACGTGCATCTTGGTAAGGAAACAAAGAGTTTAAATAATATATGTCCCGCAAACGTAGACATAGAAATAATTAGATAGTTATGACAACAAAATTCATCAAAATTAAAATCTTTAAAATCTATATACCCAACGTTAACAAATGATGATTTATCTTGATGGTGGAACTTAGGGTTTGAAATAGGACGGGATAGAAGATTTTAAGGCTATATATTTCACCATGGCAGCGCAACTAGCCGCCGTTACTAACGAAATGCCTAAAGGTAGAGAGCAACCCAACACGCCTTTTTTAAATAAGGGGGCAAACGAGCAAACGGGTCACCTGTTGGAAAGCAACTACCGTCGCCTATGGACACTCGCAACATCAGAAGAGCTGCGGGCGCGTTGCCGGCCTTTTAAGTAGGAATATGCTCTCTTCTTGAAGGTTTGCAGGTTGTATAGGTCCGGAAATACTGCTGGTGACAGTTCATTCCAGAGTTTTACAGTGCGCGGCAGAAAGTTACGCGAAAAACGCATGGTGGAAGACTGCCACTTTTTTTATCCGCGAGCGAAGCCTTAAATACGTTAAGTACTACAATCGTCGCCCTTTTTCATTAGAAAACATTAAAAAAGCCGGCATTTATGTTATTAAAATACAAGAAAACTAAATCCTGAAAAAAAATTAAAGTAAACGATTTCGCCTTTTCCTAAATTCCACAATTTTCCATTCTAAGCTCTATGGGCGTACACTATGAAGAATGAACACAGAGCACTGCACTGGATTTACATAAGGAATTTGCACATTTTCAACTTTAAACTAAAACACTGCCAGACGCTTTAAACTTTAATTCTTTTCGCAAGCAGATTTGATTTGTTTTTATGTTTTCATACTTTGAATAATAACTTAAGTTGAGAGGTAGATTAAATTTTTAAGATCTTTTTCATTCGTTTATGTGAATTTTACACTAGAAATGTAGGGTTAAACTTTGAGTAGATACGGAGTGAAAAAAACCTATAGAGATATGGGTATTAACTGCTAAATGGAAAATCGTTGCCCTTAGTAAATTTTATGCTATATAAAAGCACACAATATATTAGTTATAACAACATACTTGAAAATTAATCATAAAAATAGTACCTAATTTAGTTTCTTCACTAGCCCAAATCGCAATTCCGTACAACAAACCCTAAGCCAGGACATATTTGTTCGCCAAGACCACGTACAATACAAATCCACAAAAAATATAAAAAAATCCAACCGTTCCATAACATACTTATTCTCGTAGGCTTTATATTTTTTCTAGAAAACTCCGAGCAAAACCCGTTGGAACCCGCCTCACGTCCCGGGCAAAGTGTATGATCGAATGCGAGCGAAACATGCGGAAACTCAAACTTTTATACCGCAACTGGAAAACTCCCAACTATTGCCACTTAGTGTGTAATTTATCAATTGTTCTCTGCGAGTTGCTGCATCTTTGCAGTGCTTTTTGTTGTGATACATTTCGATTGTATGCTATTCGATTTAGCGCATTTCTTCTTATTTATCTATAAGTAGATTACTAACGATAAAATCGTGTATTAAGAGAACAGCAAAACACCAGCACTTTTATGTTGTCTTAAATGAGACACGTACTTTGTATCATATTGATACTTAATAATTAATAAACTTTGTTTATTTTATTTTCTTTATTAGGAACAATAAACAGTTACATGTTAAAACTTAGTTATTACAATTACCTATGGTTTAGAAATGGTAAACACATAACCCACACCATTGTTCGCATATTAAAAACGGAAAGCACAGCGTATATATGGATAAAAATATGTGACAGTAAGACTAGATACTAAACTACAAAAAGCAATAACACATTAAATTAAAGATAATAAAAAGAATTAAAACAAAGGATATTTTCAATGTAAAGTTAAAAAACAAAAAAGTATAACACAGAATAAAAATGTACATTGTAAAAAAAAAAAAAACTACATGTAAAATAAAACAAAATTTTCAATAAGTAAATAAGTTAGAGTTCATTTTCAGACGCTAATTTGATCAATGTCTCCATGGCTTGTTTTTTAAATTTTAAACTATCAGAAAGGGCAAAAATATCAATATTAGTGAAGTATTTGTTGTATGTATCAACAAGACGACGTAGGGGGATACGGAGACCAGCATTAGTCTTGCACGTTTTAGTGAAGAATAACTGAAATTGTCGCGCTTTTCTCTGATAAATTGTTCTCGGCACCGAGAAGCAGATCTGATTGGTGATATCAGAGCAGTCATATTTATTATTACATAAACCATGTAGCATCATGATATCAAGAAGTGTACGTCTGGATTTTAGGCTTAAAAGTTTGAAATGGTCTAACAGCTCATTATATGGCAATTTAGATTGTTTACATTTAAAAAATATGGTGCGCAGGCATTTTTTTTGTACTAACTCTATTCTATCGGAATATTTGACGTAAAGAGGATTCCAAACGGGTATAGCGTATTCTAATTGTGATCTAATTAGGGTCTTGTATAGCAGCAATAGTGTCGATGGTCTCACAAAGTCACGGGTGGACCTTTGTATGAAACCGTACATGCGATAGGCTTTGTTAATTATATTGTCAATATGTGTATCAAAATGCAGAGAAGAATCTAACATCAACCCTAAGTCCCGGATTAGGTTTACTTTATTCAAAGGCACATTGTTTATAGTATATATAAAGTCAAGTTTTATCTTTTTTTTGGAGAAAGAAATAGTTTGGCATTTAGGGAGATTGAGGAAAAGTTTGTTACGAATGCAGTAATTGTTTAGTCTGCATAGATCCTGTTGCAAAAGCTGACAGTCCTGTATATTTTTGCATGATTTAAAAATCTTCATATCGTCAGCGTACATTAAAAAATCTGAGTGTAACATACATTGTTTAATATCATTGATAAAAATTATAAATAGAAGTGGACCCAATATTGATCCCTGGGGGACACCTGAGCTCACAATGAAGGAGTCAGAGGCGTAGCCGTTGATTACAACCCTTTGTGTTCTGTTATAAATGTAAGACATGAACCAGCGCAATAAGTTGCCTCGAATTCCGTTGAACGCTAATTTCTCCAATAGCAGCGTGTGATCCACTTTATCAAATGCTTTTTTAAAATCTGTGTATATAGTGTCAACCTGAACGCGCATATCCATGTCACTAAATAAGCGACCAACGAAACATATGAGGTTAGTGCATGTAGATCTTTTTTTAACAAAACCGTGTTGCTCGGGTAGGATAAGATCATGGATAAACGGGTACACTGCATCATGTACGAGTCTTTCAAAGAGTTTAGACAATGCAGATAAAATAGAAATGGGACGATAATTCTCAATATTGCTCTTGTCACCGTTCTTGTATATTGGTGTAATAAATGCCTGTTTCCAAACCGACGGAAATACTGACTCTTGGAGACATTTATTGTATAAGATGTACAAAGCGCATGAAATGTTATTAGCGGTTTTCAAAAAGAAAAAAGGCGGAATGCCATCCGGACCGGCACCTTTGGATGAATCCAGTGATTTCAGGGCTTTTAGAATACATTTTTCAGTTAGATGTATATTTGATAGGCCTTGAGCAGATTCGGAAATAATGTCAGAGGGTTTCCAGCTAAGTGGATCTAGAGTGGAATGTTCGTAGACCGAGCGGAAAAAAGTGGAAAATAAATTACATATATTGGTGGGATTATTCGACGAGGCATTATTATAATACATGTGATTAGGGAAATTAGATTTATTTTTCTTATTTGAAATGTAGGACCAAAAGTGTTTAACATTTGTTGGTATACTGTCTTCCACCGATTTTATATACCCACGAAAACACCTTATCATTTCACTATGAATTAACTTCCGATAGCTAGAAAAGTGTTCGTAGTCTTTACGATTTTTGTATATCTTCCACTTTATCCATGCTCGTTCTTTGTTTTTAAACATTCTTACTAGATTGGGAGAAAACCAGATAGGGAAACTAGAATTCTTAGATCGAGTTAAGGGGACATACAATTTAATTAAACCGAACAGAGTTTCATAAAATGTATCAACGGCATCTTCTGCTGGTAAGTGGGAAAGTATTGTGTGCCAGTCTAGTAAGCTAAGTTCCTTGTTTATATTTTCATAATTAGCTTTGAAATATTTATACATAAGTAGAGTTTGACGTTTCATTGGAATAAACTCGGTATGTAAATTGGCTATTATGGTAAAAGGGGGATGGTGTGGGACAACATTGAGAATAGAATTATTAAATACTGCCTCGCAATCGACATTCGATATAAATAAATCAAGTATTCGGTCCAAATTATTTTTAAATGTATTGTATTGGACACCATTAATGACAGACATGAAGTTAACTAGCATATGGCTAGGTGACCTATTAGAAGAAGATGACAAAGAAGGAACGACACAATTGTTCAGGACTGTCCAATCTATATCTGGACAATTAAAATCACCAGTGATAAAAAAGGAATCAATTAGTGTGTCATTAACAATAATATCTTGCAAAATTTCAAAATATGCACGATATACTGTGTCACTAGAGCGAGGCGGTATATATGCAGCACTAATAATATGATGTGATCCAGTTTTTGCGGCAGGGAGCTCTACAATAACCTGCTCAATCGCAGAGTTATCATAAGGTTTAGTTAGTTTAATAGGCCTTAGTTCACGACGAATTGCTATTAGGACTCCACCGCCATCAGCTTTGGAGGTAGCCGTCCTATCACGATCACATCGGAAGACTACGTAGCGATCGTCAATAAAACTACTATCAAGTATGTCAGGTGTAAGCCAAGTTTCAACGAGAATCACTACATCATAGGAGTTAGCCAATATGTTCATATGCAATGTTTGTAATTTTGTGCGTATGCCTCCACAATTCTGATAATACATAACAATGCTATTTGAAGACATTATGATTATAAAAACTAATAATAATTAATGCCACGAAAATATATGACATTGATCCGAAATAGAACTCCAACAAATTTATCAATCTTAAAACTAGTTTAACGTTGTTTTTTGTTTTGTTAATCGCACATTGCGTTTCATTTTGAACCACGGACTCGTATAGTGAGGTTCTTAGCCAGAAACAGTACCTACCTAATCTATGTTAGTCATAATATTTCTATATAGTAGACTCAATAACAATAATCTAATGACACTGTAATATCAATCGGCAATGTCCGCGAAACCTTATTGAACCATCGCGTGATGGCGCGGCGGGTCATCATGCACTTGTCACGCTGTCACGCGATATGTCCATGCCTCCGATACGATTTATTTACTCGTAGATGGTACTGGAACATCCATATCTACTAATATTATAAATTTGATAGTGTGTCTGTCTATCTGCCTGTCTGTTACCTCCTCACGTCCAAACCGCTGAACCACTGAGTTTTCTGAAATTTGGTATGGGGATACTGAGAGTCCCGGGAAAGGACATAGGATACTTTTTATTCCGGAAAAATGTACGGTTCCCGCGCGAGAAACGAATTATGGCGTAACGGAGTTGGGAGCTGATGGTGCTTAGTGGTCGCAGCATATACCCACTTAAAACTCGGTGATACCTCTACGGGCTGGATATTATGATACTAGATTGTCATCACCCGCGCCCCGCAACTCCTTTGCGTTAAAATTCAATTATCGAGCGGGAACCGTCCATTATTCCAGAATAAAAGTATCCTTTGTCCCTTACAATTTAATACCAAATTACGGCAAAATCGGTTCAGCGGTTTGGCCAATGAGCATGAAGAGGGACACACAGACTGTCAGAAATACACATTTTCGCATCTATAATAAAGTAGGTATGGCTGTTTCAAAAATATGTTCGTTCCCTTTTTTACTGCGCCGAGAAATTGCTTTTAAACATCTCTCTCCCATCCTTCACCATGACAGAATGTGGTTCTCTACTAATAATAAGATGGTAGTGGACGCAGCCTCTACTTAGGTCTTAGTTAAACTGAAGGGACTGTAAAATTTTCATTTCATGTGAAATCCTTTCCGAAGCAACTTCAAAATTCCAATGGCTAACTAAATTTCTATTATTAACATGCAGGCATACAGCACTTTGGTTTTAGCATTCGCAGTTAATACTATCATTAAGTTTATGACACTAAAATACTTCTGAATAATTCTGAAAAATATAATTCTCTGCTTCCGAAATAACGGTTGTAAATGAGCGTATTGCAGCATATTATAGTTCCCCGTACTCGGAGCTCTAAATACAGAATTCCCAACTTATTTACCGGAAAACGAACAGTTCACGATTATGCATGTAATTACACTAAAACATGAATACTCGTTCGATGTATTTTAATGATTCTCGTTAGTGAATTCAGAACACATTCGATTTTATTATTTAAGTGTACAATTAATGAGGTTTCGTTCCTCGTTCAATTCTCCCTTAATGCAGCTGCATTCTACAATCGAAAAATAGTATTATATCAAACTTGGTTAAACTTTTCAATAGAATACTATTTTGTAGTTTCAATCTATCAAATCTATCAAACAAGGCGTAAATCAAAATTAGTATTGTATTTAAATACTAGAATCAGTTATTCTATTAGAAGCGATTAGGAAAAGTCTTGGCTAAAGGACCAGTACACAAAATTAGAACACAACCTTGAGACTGCTACTATTATCACAAACTCAAGTTAATTTGATGATGAAAACACAATTTTCAACAAAAAAAAATGTGTTTTTTGTGTGGGAGCCTCCCTTAAATGTTTATTTTATTATTAATTATTAAATTACAAATATAATTAAGGATGTTGTGAAAATTTTAAGTGCCTAGCTGTCGCCATTATTGATTACGAGCAAAAAGGCCAAAAAATAATGTTTGTTGTATACCTTATTTAATTTTTTTTATTTTTTTTTATTTTTAGTATTTGTTATAGTGGCAACAGATTCAAGTACACAATCTGTGAAAATTTCAGAAGTCTAGCTTTAGCGGATCTTGATTTACAGCCTGGAGACAGATGGACAGACGGACAGACGGACAGACTTCAAAGTGTCAGTAATAGGGTCCCGTTTTTACCCTTTGTGTACGGAACCCTAAAAAGTACTGTCCGTTATTCCACAAGACACGATCATGAAATTAAAAAAGACTTAGTTACACCACAAGACGCGATCATGATGCTGCCCTACATAGCCTAGTCTTGAGAAATACGTGTCTTTAAAAGTTTTTTAAAAGTGCTATTAAAGCCAACTTTTCAGTTTTTCCCCACATTCAACGCATCTGCTCAGCGATGCATGCCGGCTATCTACGTTTGCACGCCGACTACGAAATACCCACCGTATTATTTCAAGAGGTACATTTTACCTCTGGCATACCAAGATAGCGTTTTAGGGTTAATGTTTTTAAATTTTCGTGTGCGCTTAACGTTATGTTTTTCATTATGCACTGACCATTTCGGAGTATTGTAGTCGACAGAACCTTCTTAGGTTCTGTCGACTAGCACGTAAGGTTAAGCACCCAATTGTACTTTGAGAGCTGATGTTACGACAGAACGTCCTAATTTCTTGTCATTCCTAGTACCTTCAAACAAAAACCTAAAGTGACTATTAGGGCCAACTAGGGAATGCAATACCGGGATACCGGGATCCCGAAATACCGGGATCCCGCATGCATTTTGCGGGACTAATCCCGGTCGAAAATTTTGCGGGATCCCGCGGGACTGGCGGGATTACAAAAAAGCGTAATTCCTATGTGTAACGCTGCGCGCGGTAGTGCGTGAACTGGCTACAGGCAGCCTATTAAGCAATTTACCATCAATTCACCTATAATTCACTTTAAATGACAATTGTGCCAACCAGCGTGGTAGCTGAGCAAACTTTTTCAGCTGCTGGCTACCTTGTGTTGAATATCAGGAGCTGTTTGGCAGACGACACAATTAATACCTTAACATTTTTAACATATTTTTATAAGTATATAAGTTGGTTAAAAAGTGTTTTTTTAGTTTTTTTTTTAACATTTTTTTTACGTAGCCATATTAAAAAAAAGTTTAGTTATTTATTATTAAATATTTTTATATCTAACGCCTAAAGTATTAATAAACCCTTGTAAAAAAAGTGTCCGACAATGTTTGTTTTATTTATGTCTCTAAGAATAAAAGGAGTTCTATCAAGTAAAGTCATTATAACGATTTATTTTAAAAGTTTAAGTCCACCCTGCGAGATCCCGCAAATACCGGGATCCCGCGGGATTGTGATGGTTCAGTCCCGCAAATACCGGGATTGAAATTATCCTGCAGGATTGCATTCCCTAGGGCCAACCCACACGTACCACAACCACACCACGTCGGGTCGGGCGTATATTTTGTATTGTAAATGAACTGGACCATTCACACGTACCACATTTTACAGTCGTTGTCGACCACTTGTGTGGTACCGACCACATCGCAACCACGGCCGACCACATCGCAACCACAACGTTGCGTCGATGCAATGACAGTGCGCGCACACCGCCCGCGCTCTTCCCCCCTCCGTTTCATAATTTCATTGACTTTCGTACGTAACCACATCGCAACCGCTGGCGACTACACAACCACGTCGGCATTTTGGCGGTAGCACAACGCAAGTACAAAAAGCTGCAGCGACATAATTCACACGTGACCACTGCTCGACGACATTTTGTCGTTGCGATGTGGTGTAGTTGTGGTACGTTTGGGTTGGCCCTTATAGTATGTCCACCAACGAAAGGATGGTTTGTCCTTAATGCAAATTGCAGTTACGTTCAAAATTGCAATGTATTAACTCTTAAAACAGCGAAGTTAACATATTTTACAGACGGTAAATACCGTATTGTTAATGTATTCAACAATCAGTATTTTTCTATACTATTCTATGCGCACACCTCTAAAATATAACTCTCCCTACAATACCTACATCAATATTTTCACCATAAAGTTAATATACCTAGCGGAACAGAGAAACAAAGGCCTGAGCAAGAGAGATGTCACTATCAGTAACACTGCGTGGTAAAAAGAGACGTGTGATACATGACAGCAGCGCTCTTTTTTTGACGTCCAGTCGGCACGTGCCGCACGTTGACAATTTAATCTCATAGAATTCATGTTCAATCATGCTTGTGTAAGTGTATACGTACTTACACATATTTTTCACACAGATGAAGACCAATTTTGGTTACGTTTGACAGCTCGAGATTGTTGCTCTATTCCGATAGGAATATTAACTTTATGATTTTCACTCCTTTTGTAAACCAAATCCACCGCGTACATCAGTATGACGTACAAACTAGTGTCAGCGCAGGTTTGAGAGATGGCGCGCTAAGCGTTATGGATGTACCACACTAACAGATAATTGTGCTATAAATTCCTATTACACGGCGATACGTTCACTAACATCATACAGTCTGCAGTGCAGTAGCGGTATAACTTTGGTATCGGCTCCACATTTCTGCCTGGCAAAAAAGAGCGGATTTTAATTCCTTTTTTTTCTCTAATTTGGGTTTGATTTTAGATACTTCATACTAGCACATACCCGCGGCTTCGCCCGCCTGGAAATGATTTAAACGAAACTTTTAATATTTTATATAATAAGGAAATAGGAAAATGAATGAAACACAATTCTTATTTTTTAATTCTTTTTCTCATATTATTCATATTCAATTCAATTCAATTAATTTATTTGCTCTAAACGTCGTAAATACAGTAGGTGGTGATGAGGTTCTTATGGTCTCACTTTTAGCTGTATCTATAATATAAAAATGAGTCGCTGGATGTGTTGCTAAGCGCAAAACTCGAGAACGGTTGGACCGATTTCGCTATTTTTTTTTTAAATATTCCTTGAAGTACGAGGATGGTTCTTACGGAGAGAAAAATCCAAAAAAAAAAAATTAAATTTCCTGAAAAATTCTACAAACAACACTTTTCTATACTCCCATACAAAAGATTTGTGGTAATACTTAAAAGTCAAATATATAAAAATGGATTTTCAATTATGTTAGTAACGCTAAAACTCGAAAACGGCTGAACGGGTTGGGCTAATTTTAGTCTTAAAATATTCGTAGAAGTCCAGGGAAGGTTTTAAAGTGACACGAAGTTCACCGGGACAGCTAGTAATATATAAAATAGCATGCAAATATATAAAAATTTAAATTAAGTGTCAATTGTCTAAAATTAACATTTAATATTATTACAAGTCAACATTTGTCTAATTAATATTAGACGAATTTGAAACAACAAATTGGTACTATGATGAATAATAATTATTAGCTATTTGACCAAGCTTTGCTATCTAGTAGTAGAATACCAAATTCTAAGAAAACAAAATCGTTGGAGCCGATTCCAAGATTCCAATTATATATATATACAAGAATTGCTCGTTTAAAGATATAAGATTATATCGTAGATGTATAATTCGCAATCGTCAGTACAATTATTGCATTAAAATTATCATGTTACATAGAGAAGAAAACATAATTATCAAGTTCATAGTATTAAATAAAATTAGAATAAAGGTATGTCACATTAGTAATGATTAAATAATAATACTATAATAAAAGAAAAGTATATACTTAATATAGAAATTAGTGAAACTTATTACATTGATACAATTACAAATGTATATATTTTTTTGCATCGAATAATTCCTTTACTGAGTATAAGTTTTTTATTTTTAACCATTTCACTATTTCCTTTTTACAGTTATTGTACGGTAGGTTTTTAATATTATTAGGAATAGCGTTGTAAGCTTTAACACACATAGCATTATTATTGTTTTTGGTAGATTGCATATTTTGGAATGACGTTGAGTACTAATCTCTCAGGATTTCTTTTGTTTCTGGGTATGTCACACGCTTTTTTGAAACTCTTATAAATTATTTTTGCGTAATTAACTAATTTGTATATGTGCATACTCGGTAAAGTCATTATACTTAGTTTTTGAAATAGTGGTTTACAGGACTTGTAAGGTGGCTTGCCACACATCGCACGGACAAAATTTTTTTGTGCAATGAAAGCCTTTTTTTTCTACGTCCGTCGAGTTGCACCAGAGTAGCAGACCATACCTAAGGATTGATGCTACAGCTTTTGATTGCATTCGGGGTAATTTATTATGAAGGTGTGAGACACCTGTGCGTTTTAAAATACTCTTTATAATATTGCATCAATCAAACAGTCCTAATCGAATTGTGAAGCCCAGAAAGTAATGAATTACATTATTTTTATGCTCTTTACATTGCAGGAAGTTGAACGAATTCTTCATTATGACTGCTTTTTTTATATTTTCTGAAATTTATTTCCAATGAACTTTTAGTTCGAGAAATTCTTTCACTTCCTGCATTACATCTGTAAACAACCTAAAAGCATGCTCAGCGGGGTAGGTTAATTAACTGAATATTGTCACCATGATCACCAAGGCACTGTAACCACTTTTGGAGTCATATCTCAGTCTTTGATGGAAAACAATGGAATAACTCCACAATTCACCTCACAGCACGTACCTGCATTCACGTTACAGCTACGTACGAACATTATGGAGTTTAAAGAAATAAACGCCAATTACGGCAATGGAATTGAAGATGAGGATAAGTTACGGAAATAAATCAAAGCAGAACTTTATACGTGGGAGAGCCATGCTTCGGCACGAATGGGCCGGCTCGACCGGATAAATACCACGTTCTCACAGAAAACCGGCGTGAAACAGCGCTTGCGCTGTGTTTCGCCGAGTGAGTGAGTTTACCGGAGGCCCAATCCCCTAACCCCTACCCTATTCCCTTCCCTACCCTCAACTTTTCCCTTCCCTTCCCTACCCTCCCCTATTACTCTATTCCCTCTTAAATGGCCGGCAACGCACTTGCAGCTCTTCTGATGCTGCGAGTGTTCATGGGCGACGGAAGTTGCTTTCCATCATGTGACCCGTTTGCTCGTTTGCCCCCTTATTTCATAAAAAAAAAAAAAAAAAACTTCACAGTTCAGTCTGTGACTCTATCAACAACACAATCACAAACTCTAAAGAATGCTAACGCATAACACATTACACAACACATAAAACTGCAAAGAAAAATGCCAAATGGCGGCAGAATGACAGTTGACACACGCGTTCGACGGGGGTGAGCGGGAAGAGGGCAGGATAGGTAAATGCCACTTTCTAATCTTGCACTGTCTTCTTTTGTCTATGACAGCCACTAAGTGCTAGTTTTTGATGTATGAAGATTACCTGCCATGGTCCGGACTTAGCTTGTGTCCCAACTTACCCTGATTAATATTATCCCTTACCCTGATTATACTAAGCAGTTACCTGAAATAAAGCAAACAAAATATTTGTTAATATACAACATAAACATCCTACTAATATTATAAAGGCGAAACTTTGTTTGGATGTATGGATGTATGGATGTGTGGATGTATGGATGTTTGTTACTCTTTCACGCAAAAACTACTGAACGGATTTTAATGAAACTTTACAATAATATAGCTTATACATCAGAATAACACATAAGCTACAATTTTAACCGACTTTCAGAATAGGGGAGGTGTTATGTTCGTTTTCTTATGTTCAACGATTACTCCGCCGTTTGTGAACCGATTTTCGAAACTTTTCTTTTGGTATATAGGGTATCATCCCAATTTGGTATTTTATTCACAAAAATGGTGATCTGATGAAGGATGTATAAGTAATCGAGGGAACTCCTCAAAATGTATATGGAAACATGTGGTGACTTCGGTTTCGTGAGAAGTATTCTAAGCATATGCTACCAACAAGTAAGATTTTGCACCGAGGTATACCTGGTATACCGTGGTTCGGAAGGTGCTGAGAGAACTCCTGATTCTTTATAGATACAAGTTTGGGAGTTTCGGCGTTGTTTTAAGAACGGAAAGCATATGCTACTATGCAAATTACACTCATCATCATCATCACTACCATTTTATACCATACATCCTCCCATGGTTATGACTTATGAGCCTATAATGACCCTGTTATTGGTACGTTTCATAGTCTTTTAGATCGAGACTCGAGTTTGTCAAGCGATAATCGAAAAAAATCTATACTTAATATTGCTTGAGAGTATGTTTGCTTGAACGCGCTAATCTCAGGAACTACTGGTCCGATTTAAAAACTTATTTCAGTGTTAAATAGCTAATTTATCGAGTGAGACTATAGGCTATATATTATCACGCTAAGACTAATACGACCGAAGAAACTCAGGAAAATGTGGGGAAAACGGGGAAAATATTAGAAATTACTAACTACTGGAGCAATATTTATGGCAATATTTGGCACAGATATAGAGTAAACCAAGTGAAGGGAGTAGGGACATAAGAGCTATTTTTTATGGGAAAATGTACGGTTTCCGTAAAATTCCTAATTTACGCGGGCGAAGCCGTGCGGGACATCTAGTACTATGTATGTATTTGGACCCAGATCACAACCTAGAAATAGGGATACTACCGCATTAGAAATAATATAAAAGCCATGGAAATAGAATACTAGAGTGTAATGTTAACTGACATACAGTAACATTGAACCGCTCAAAAATGGCTCCAGTTACGTTCGTAAATACTTAACTAAGGCAACCAATACTTCAAATATCGCCATGGTTGCTCCATTTTTGATCACGCTTTTTATGCCTCGAAAGTATTTATCTATTATTATTATATATATTATGTCGCAGGCGGATTGTATAATCCGCCGTTTTACATTACGGCTAGCTGTTTTAAAAAACAGGGCCGTTTTGTAATGCGGCGATTTATCGATTAGCCGGATTTAATGCGGCTGAATGAAAAATCGCCGGAATGTATTCGGCGCCATACGTTATTCAAAACGGCTAGCCATAATATAATAAAGCGAAAGATAAGTCGCCTTTTTGATAGTTTTTAGTTCCGATTTTTAATAGACTTGGCACTGCCTGTGACATAACAACAACAATGGCGTTGGATACCGAAAGTGTGTTGCTAAACTGCGAAGTTGAGTGAATTAAACAAACAAAACAGTAAAGAAAACAATTTACAAGTGCAATTAAAGAATTTCTATTATTCTCGATGTAAAACAGTAAAAAAGTACCGGTACGAGGAAAGTACGATGCTGCTAAACGTGGGCCGCCTTATTGAAGAACGTATCGCAATGAAAATCCGGCTAATCGTTAAACCGCCGCATTCTAAAACGGCCCTGTTTTTTAAAACAGCTAGCCGTAATGTAAAACGGTGGATTATACAATCCGCCTGCGACATATTTAATAGCTCCCACTCCGGTTTTCGGTGACGGTGGCCTGTTCATTGAAACCAGGGCAGCTACGCAGGAGTAATTTTATAGTGCCTAAGTGTGTGCGCAGTACACAAAAGCACTCTCTATTCCTTTACTCTCATAACCCAGTCCCACTGGGGACCGACTTTTTACATGCCCATCCGATGCATGGATCATCTTACTTGTCAGACAATTATTTGATCAGCCTGCATTGTCCTAACCAAACATGGAAATAGTAACATATTTCCAACGCGGGAATCGAACCCACGACCTCCGAGTCAAGAGCCGCGTTCTATACCACTAGACCACGGAGGCGTTGCGTGCGTCAAAAAAGAAAAATATTTGTGTTAATTCCCAACACAAACCAACAGAGGTCTTATAACGCGGCTGTCATTACTACCTCGCCCGGGGGAACACAAATAATTCGCAGAAACCACCGTCTTACACGTAAGCGCCTGTGAAGTTTATTTTAATTACACACGCATAATTATTGTATCTGACAACCTTATATAAATGGGAACTCGTGCTAAGTTATAAAGACTCTTTCAATGATAAAGTTATTATTTGCTGTCGATTGTTTCTCTTTTCTTGCGGGTGTTTCAAATGAAACATATTTCTTTTTAAAAGTTTTTTTTTTTAATAATATTTGCTTTTTAATGATACCTACTGAATATTACTTTAAAAAAGTTTAATCCTCATCATTTCTTCACAATATGTCTCAAAGTGCGCAGCTGTCTACATCGTAGAGGTATATTGTATACGCAACTACATTGAACAATGGCAATAATAATAATAATATCTATGGACGCTTCACACCACGTCAGTCTGACCCCGTGGTAAATACCTGAAGGACTTGTGTTACGGGTACCAGACAACGGAAATATATTTATTACTTTTATACTATATACTACACATATGATATTTAAGATTTTTATTATATTATACACATATTTAATACACATCCAATATCCATAACCCAGGAACTTTGAAAACTTTTTTGTTCCGTCGGCGGGATTCGAACCCGCGACCCCCGGCTTGAGCTACCAATAGCCCACCAACTGAGCCACAGAGGTCGTAATCTTAGACGAATATTATCTTTACATTTGATTGCAAATTGGCACATGATTTACAATACACATTGTCTTGACCAACAACCATACAACACAACACAACCAATAATAACTTTAATCAGACACGTTAAGTTTACAACTAAGTCAATAGCTCAAGAGACGAGTGATTTGAACAAATACGTGGAGCCGATTTGGAGTGATCAAACAAAGTTGTTTGGTTTTAATCAGACGATGGTGTTAATACGAGCGTGCTTCATCTATAGACTAATACGAATTAACTCGCACGCACCAATTACAAGATGTGATGTTACGTATCTATCATCATATTTCCATGGTATAGAACGTCGCAGGTTGATTACCTGATTGTCTGCGAGGGAAGAAATATGATGTTTGTTGGTTGGTTTGTGCTTTTTGTGGTTGTTTTCACACTCAAACGTTTTTAGATTTTTTTCTTTAAAATGAAATCGGTTGCATTTAGAGATAACGCACATTAGAGACACGACAGTTTTAGACAAGTTTGTTTCACATAGACGAGTCAGACTTTACGATTAAAGAGAAACAGTTGTGTCTACCACGCGGCGCATACCAAGACGAAACTATTTTGACTACGACGACGCAACGCGACGACGATAGACAGCGGCATCCAACCACGAAAACCCTTTGATATGATCTCAGGGAGCCCGAGGGACATGCTAAAGCTGTCTTGGGACCCGCAACGAAATTAATCAGAAGAAAATAGGAGGAGTAGGAATAATTCCAGATTCCCTCCCCAATATAAAGCGGGAGACAGCACAAAGTTGCAGTGACCGAAAGTCAAAGAACTGAAAGGGAGAAGCACCACGGGAATAAACGTTAATAATAATACTTTTTATTATGCGATAGTCTGTCTAAAAACTGTCGTGTCTCAAATGTGCGGCCGCCCTTATTTTCATTAACCTTTAACTACTGATTAATTATATTCCTACGTACAGATCAACTTTTTTTTAAACGTGCTTTGCATAATCTGAATCTCAAATTCACCACACCAGCACTGCTTTCATAATCCCAAAAGTGACTAAGTTACCATAAAAATGTGCTAATTTAAGCCTAAAATATGGGCATAAGCGTTCTGGAACATAAAATATACTAAGCCGAAAGTATAAACCGTGCAAATGAATAAGTTCGGTTATAAACACGCGACGGGCGAAATGCCCGCAATGCCTTTAATCAAATTAATGCAGTATTTGGTCACGCTTGTTACAGTATTTGATACTGTAGAATATTTTTATGTACTTTATATTAGACTAGCGACCCGCCCCGGCGTCGCACGGGTATAAAATATAATTATAGCCACTGAAAAAATGATTAAAATCGATAGCCTAAATGATTCTTCACGTGGTCTACTTCTTATCTGTGACAAATAGCATAAAAATTGCTCCAGTAGTTCGCTGCATAAGCCCTTTCAAATAATTTTCCCCGTTTTTTTCACATTCTCCTATTAGTCTTAGCGTGATAAAATATAACCTATAACCTTCCTCGATAAATGGGCTATCTAACACTGAAAGAATTTTTCAAATCGGACCAGTAGTTCCTGAGATTAGCGCGTTCAAGTTAGCCCTTTCAAATAATTTTACCCGTTTTTTTCACATTTTCCTCTATTTCTTCGCTCCTATTAATCTTAGCGTCATAAAATATAGCCTATAGCCTTCCTCGATAAATGGGCTATCTAACACTGAAAGAATCGTCAAAATCCGTTGCGTAGTTGGGAATGATGATGAGATGACGCCCGCAATCGTTGCGCCAAAATTCGATAGATTTTTCCAGGATAAAAAGTATCCTATTACTTTCCCGGGACCCAAATTATCTCCATACTTCAAAATTGGTACAGTTTATTGGATGTGAACAGAGAAGACAGATCTTTTGCATTTATTTATTTCTTCACAAAAGTATACATATTACAAGAATAAAAACTCGGTGTCACAAAAACCTGAAGGGTTTGTCCGTACACCGGTGCTTCCATCTTCAAATGCTCACTAATACTTAAAACTATATCAGTACATACAGTATATTAATAAACAATTATTCATTTAAACACATTATGAAACCATTAGTACTGCCAGTTAAAGGCGGGCAACGAATGGACGAGCGACTTACACCGCGCGCCTAGTATAATATTAGTATAGATTTATATAATATTATTAGTATAGATTTAAGTCAAAGATAAAGGGTTTTGCACATCCATCTGTTAAATACAAATACAGAGTAATGAATCTTACCAACACTTAATGACATTAAGCAAGACATGCAAAATAAACCCAAATTAATCCATTAATAAGAAAAATATAATTGATTGGCCAAGACATCTTTACAGAACAAAATCAACGTAGATCAGGGCTAATCACAGACGAATAGCATCCCTTTACATGCTACACGATGCTATAGCTGGTATTGGTTTGTCATGAGCCAACGTGAAGAAGCGACTTTACATTTCTGAAAGCCTCATATTAATTCGCATACATTTTCCATGCTTAAAACCCATACAAATTCAAAATTTGGAAATTGACTCAAAATAGAATACTAATTAATCTCGACATCTACTTTGCTACGCTTTCTAGTCTATGGCTCCAGCACTATTTAGTCACAGTATTACTGTTCAGACTTCAGATACTTTAAAACGTAATAGGCACTCCAGGGCTCCTGCTAATTGTATAAGTGGCAGGGAATGTATGGGCCTGGCACTGAGAGCCGCATTGTTTTAGTAATGAATAGAAAATGGCGACCTCCCTGCTTTTTACGATCTAAGATCTCGAATCGAGTGCAAAATTCGAGTCTTCCCAGAAAAATATTTTCGAACAATATTAGAGGCTTAAAAGATATTTGCAGATAATTAAACCTACATTGGCTGTTTGCTTATAGAACATCTGTAGGTCAGGAGTAGATATTTTTGTAAATATCCGAAAACTTGCTTAGTTCCTACTTCCTACCATAAGCTGAAAGTATATTTGGACGCTGTTTAGCATTTGTGTATCGTCCTACAAAAAATGCAGTCCTGTTCTTTAGATCATTTAGAACAAGAATGCATTCATAACTCAATTTTTTTGTGGGTTATTATTAGTACACAAATGCGTAACAGCGACCATTTTGTACCTGCTGAATAATCAGTTGCTAATGATCAATTTCATCCAATTTTGACGAGTTAACCGTGTTTTCCAATATTAATTAACACGGGATAAAAATTAAAAGCCGAATTTTAAATGAGACTGCAAAATGTATGCGGACAATGTTGTTGAAAATATTTATTAACGCGCCAACAATGGAGGATCCGAAGTAACGCCGATACGGAAACAATGTAAGAATCTCTGTAATAAAGTTTCCCCTTCAACTTATCACAAATTTTCCGACGTCCACTCGCGAATTTCCATCGAGTATTTTCATAGACTCTTGAGTTTTTAATTTTAGTGCAGTTATAATATTCAAGCATTTTAAATAGTTAACTATGTATATTGTAGGGGCCAAGTGTTTCACAAGAATTTTTATATATAAAAGTAAAACATTTTAAAACTAGCGGTTAAAACTAGCGATATCAAAACTAGCGTAGCTTAATCGTGCGTATTGAAAAGGCAACCATTTTTATCTGAACATCGAGAATAGGATTGAAACATTGTTGAAATTGAACAATAAACATGTTGTGAAATTAACAAACAATAAAACAAACAATTGATACAGCTCAGAAGCGCCGATCGCGAAATTTTCAATCTGTATGCAAATGTAATTTATAAATCGTGAAGATCATAGGGAATGAGGTGAAATTTATTCAGAGGAATAGTCACTGCTCGCTGCTCGCTTTGACGTCTCCAAATCCCTTATTGAGTATTCATAAACATAATTCTAATTTTCATAACGGTTTTTATGAATCAGAAAAAAAAATGATATTAATATTATTAAGATTATATTAGCAAATTACATTACAGCGGGGCTAAAATGGTCGCTTTGGAGAATCATATATTGAATCATAATATGATTCATTTTTAAACTCCACTTTGCGTGCAATTCATATAGTGAGTCGCTTCGATTAATGATTGGTCGCAGCGCGCGAGCGCCGCGCGAGAGACCAATCATTGATGTAAGCGAATCACTATATGAATTGCACGCAAAGTGGAGTTCAAAAGTGATTCGCTTCGATTAATGATTGGTCTACGCGCGCGAGCGCCGCTCGCGGGACCAATCATTAATCTAAGTGAATCACTATATGAATTGCACGCAAAGTGGAGTTTAAAAATTAATCATATTATGATTAATTATATGATTCTCCAAAGCGACCATTTTAGCAACGCAGAGAAGAAACGTAAATGCAATTTTGCACTAAAACTAAAGTACAAAAACTATGAAAATGAGGTGGAAAAAAAAATTAACTCCGTAAAAATAAAACAACTATTTTAAAATAGAAAAGAGCAATCGGAAAGTAAATAGCAGGTTTCGACTACCGATTTTATCAAATAGTCCATCAAAAATACTTTATGCTCGGGAAAATTACAAACGCTGGATTTGACGAAAACAGTAAAATCACCGCTCGTCCAAGGCAACATTTGTATGCACTTTGCTTTGCGTGACGCACGCCACAACCACTGCGCATCAAAAGGGAGTATATTCTCAACCTGTCTATAGGAATTTAGACCATGATTCCCTGCCACAAAGTCCAATATAACTTGGAGGAGCAAAAGTAAAGTAAATGAATAGTTTCGCTATCAAGTTACAAGAACATTTCGCAGGTCGTAAGGGTGAGCGGAGGTGAGATTTATAGGACATGATAGAGCAATCTAATTTGCAATTTAAAAAAATATTAATCAGTGCTCATGTGTTCCGGAGCAGTTTTATGGTTGTTGAACTTTTTTCGAATAATTTTTAATAGCTCTTCGTAACATGTGAAATTACTGACTCGCCCCCAACTCCGTAGCGCCAGAATTTGTTTATCGCGCGGGAACCGTACATTTTTACGGGATAAGTATACATAGGATACCTACTTATCATCCCGGGGCTCGAAGTATCTCCATATTAAAATTTCAGCAAATCGGTTCACCGGTTTGGGCGTGAAGATTTAACAGACATACTTACACACTTTGGCATTTATAATATTAGTAATTTAGTATGAAATTAAGATAAGAGTTGATAGAAAGTAGGAACAGAGACGTCCTCAAAATAAATGTTTAAGGATAACGAAAGAAAAGCAACGAAGAATTTAACTTCACCACATCGACCCAATTTCCAATACAAAACAATATATCCGGATCAGATCTTAATGTTCGCCGATAGAATTCCATTCTCTTCCTGATGGACAATTTAAGCAAATTAGATTTACTTAATACAGTCTAGCAGCGCCGGGTCAATTTGTGTGAAGTGTAGATGGCGCTTAATTCTCGCTTCTATCTTTCGCTGCGGATCACGAATCAGATTTCCGCTTTTAATACTCGATAAAATACTTTGTAAGGCTTCTGAAAGTATGGCTTGCATTCTTGAGGAAAGCTGTTAGCAGCAGTTATATTATGTGAAGTACTATACTCTTTTATTATGCTCGTCGGAATAATTAAAATCGTCTAGACACTAAGTGCGTCGTGTTGGTGCAGTAAAAAGTGACCCGTGATCTTCTATTGCCTCGAAATAGTAAACCGACTATAGTTGTACATGTTATGATTAAAAATGATAGGCGCTTAAACCTACATTCACATAATCATGAGATTATATTTTTCTACCAAACTCACCTTACACACTCGCTAGTTGACTTTGATCTAGAGATCGATTTAAATGAAACCACCCCTGTTATTTTACGTAATGATAATGCCACCGAATCTCCATAATTCCCGATATCTGCAATACTTTTTCGGGACTCCACCCGAATCTTCGGGATACATTATTCAAATTTTAGGTAACAAATCCCCGGGGATGCCGATAATTCCATCGGAAACGTCCTGCCCTTGTCCCGTCTTAAGTATTTCACTCATTAATTCATGAAAGCAAAGTTTAAGACGAAGTCCGGATTATAATTAATTATTCACAAGTTATAATTGTTCATTCGTGGAAACGTTTCAGAACTATTCACAGAAAGAATGAGGAATGTAAGGCTTCAGTCTCAAAATCAGCAGACGGCGGGGCGTGAGCGGGGGCGGCGCGTTCCAATGTACTTATACAGGGTGTAAAAAAACTAAGTGATAATACTTTAGGGTGTGTACGTGTTCCTTGTAGAGAGTCTACTGTGCAAGTAGCAGCGCTGAAAGACCAAAATTTTTTTTTCACTTTTGTATGGGCAAACTAGTGACGCTCGGGCCCTTGCCCATACAAAAGTGAAAAAAAAATTCGTCTTTCGGCACTGCTACTTTCACAGTGAACTCTTTACAAGGATTACGTACACATGCTAAAGTATTTTCACTTATTTTTGCTACACACTGTAGATTGGCCTCATACCTAATGTATGGACAGGCCTCGGCGCGGCGTACTTATAGACGGCTTATTCATACAATTCTATTCATTAAAACGCGCGGCCGCCGCCCCCGCCCCGCTGCCCGCTAGTTCCGAGACTGAAGCCTAAGCGGCAGACGGTCAACGACTCTCAATAAATTATAACGAAATGGCGACTCAAAGACTAACTTGTTCAGTGTCTTAACTAAATAGTATAATAATGCTTGTTTATAGCTGTAAATACAGAATGTTCAATGGATATCAAAATTTTGCCTTGCAAGTTTATTTTTTCTAACAGACTAAAACTTGTACCCTTCTTAACTTAACCCTTTACTGCATATGAAGCCATTTCTGGCACTTCAGATAAAACATTTTTTTCTGTCTTTATTATAATGAGAATGGATAATATATTTTTTTTTTTTTTTTTATTTAAAAACTTTATGCACATAAAAAAGTACAAAGGTGGACTTAATGCCTAATGGCATTATCTACCAGTCAACCTTTGGGCGATACAGGAATAAAATTGTGTAGGTGCCAGTCAAGTTACAAAAAAAAAAGGAAAAAGAAAGAAAAACTTATACTTACTTAACTTATCAAATACATAATTATTGCATATTATACTATACTTTAAATAAAATACATACCGTAAATAAATTATACATAATATTATATATACTTAACTATAAATATAATGTAATATATTATATATACAATATACTTATTATTAATAATTATAATATATATACAATATATAAATATAACCACATAATGATACGAAAACTAAGAGTCCGCCAACTGTTTCAAGTAAAAGTCACGCACCCTGCGCTTGAAGGTATCTCTGGTTTTTGACATCCTGATTTCCGGAGGAAGAGCATTCCAGAGAAGAACAGCCTGGATATTGAAAGAAGAGTGGACAGAACTAGACTTATGGGATGGGCAGCTTAAAAGCTGATTTGAAGTGGATCGGAGGTTTAAATCGTGTCTGTTGCAACGGTATTGAAAGTGAGGGGCGAGATATTCGGGAGGATTGGGATGATGCAGCAGTGAATATAACACACTTAGTGCCCGCACAGAGCGGCGCTGACGTACTGGTAACCAGTGTAGCTTGGAGCGATACAAGGAAACATGGTCGTATTTTCGAAGGTTGAATATGAATCGGAGGCAATTATTAAACAAACGGTCGAGTTTATTGAGCTTATCGGCACTAAGATCAAAACAGCACACGTCACCATAGTCAATTATAGGGAAGATGAGGGTCTGGACCAGCAAGGTCTTAATCGGAGTCGGAAGGAAATTTTTGAACCGATAAAGGGATCGTAGGATATTTGTGACTTTGCTGGATACATTGGAAATATGGGATTGCCAAGTCAGAGAGGAATCAATATGTAAACCAAGATCTTTCACGCTTGTACTAAAAGTAATTACAGAACCATTGTAGATAACAGGTGGAAGTGCACCTATATCTACTTTACATAAATATCTTGGACTACCTAACACCATTGCCTGGCATTTAGAGGGATTTACAGATAGTCCAAAAGTATCGCACCAGTCTTTTATTGTTCTTAAAACCTGATTTATTTTCACTCCCACATCAACTACTTCTTCGTGGATCGAAACGTATTTTTTTCAGATGGCAAAATGTCATCTGCGAATGTAATTTCACTTTTAAGCGGCGCGGGCGCATGAAACAGACGAAGTAAAATTTTATGCGACTTTGACGACGTGTAATATTGAAAAAATGTAAGATATTTGTGTGTTAAAAAATCTGATTATAATGTTCAAAGGTTCTTTTTACTTTCCGTAATAATTGTTTTACTATAGATTTGGTTTTTCTGCTATATTTTGTGAATTTTCCGCGGGAGCCACTTCTGGCTTCGTATGCATTCAACGATCTTACTTGCACGCTTTTGTGGTACCAATAAGTTCAAAAGAACTATCCCTGGTGATGATTTTATTAGTGATAAGTTAAGATCTGACTCGAATGACGATAAATTGCCGTTTTCTAACTTCCTCTAATTCAAATACAACAAAAGCATGGTTATTGTGGCGATATGTGGAGATCCAACTAGTACTACAATTCTGCATTGAACTTCGATAGTGCATATCGAAGTTTTCTAAACGTGTCAGATAATATATTTTTACATATAACACTTCGGCATGACCGAAAAAACACCCTTGACTAGTCGGAAGGTCTTCCTTTGCGGCCTCCACCATATGACCACATAGGTAACCCTCGACAAAAATACTCCTACTACTTCAAAATTAATAATTATGTTTCGATCGCATATGAAATTTGAACATTGTTACGTTTTCTTGTGCCTAACCGAGAAAATAAACCACTTCAAAGACTTTTACAAAGCTAAATTCTGTACTTGTTATGCATACGAAGCCATTAATGGCTCCTAAAATTATTTTCTAAAATAAGGTACTAATTTTTTTTCCTAATAGTTTTTTAAATGTTTAAAACCCCTTATGAAGCAATATTAACCAGCAAAACATTTTTTTTCTTCATTCTATTAATTCTTAATTCATGCAATAGAGGGTTAAAAGTATTAAAACTTATACGCCTACTTAAAATTTTAATTGTGTAAAGAAGAACAACTTCAAGATATTACATAAAGACATAAAACGCAATATTTACGCCAAAATTCATTTCCTGCGCAACCGCTCGTTGCGTAACTTCAAGTTACAGATATAACCTATACCGTTTCTTCAATTAAAACACTCACATCTCTCCAACTATACTAAGAAACGTTATCCATCTGGCATACTCTGTTCGCAGTTATTTCACCTCATAGTTGCTACGAAAGTGGCTCTTATGTGGTCGGTATAAAGGTTTTGTTCGAAGTAAAATAAATCTAAACAGGCTTTAGTGCATGTATACCGTGTGTGGAATCCGTAACGCCGCATGATTTATTTAGCCCACAATGTATTTCCAGGTATGTTTCAACGTTGAAAAATGCTCGGAGCATTTACATAGTCCTGATACATATGGAAGTATAAAACTGTACAGTTCGGTAGTAAAGAAGAAAACAAAAATAGACTACTGTTTGTATCTCTTAGTAGTTACTCTATTATATTATAGAGTAACTACTAAGAGTAGTAAGAAGAGTACAAGATACTTTACGTGGGAGAGCCATGCTTCAGCACGAATGGGCCGGCTCGACCGGAGAAATACCACGTTCTCACAGAAAACCGGTGTGAAACAGCGCTTGCGCTGTGTTTCGCCGAGTGAGTGAGTTTACCGGAGGCGCAATCCCTTATTCAATTGCCTTCCCTACCCTCCCCTATTCCCTTCCCTTTTCATCCCTACCCGGGGAGGGTAGGGATGAAAAGGTATTACCCTATTCCCTCTTTAAAGGCCGGCAACGCATCTGCAGCTCTTCTGATGCTGCGAGTGTCTATGGGCGACGGAAGTTGCTTTCCATCAGGTGACCCGTTTACTCGTTTGCTTATTTCATAAAAAAAAAATTGTTGGTGGCCTTCTAAGGTAAACTACTCTTTAAATCAACTTTAGTAGTTCTAATTTCTAACACGAATAATATCTTACAAATGTTACAAGTATAATACATCCGCATCTTCCACAATCCTCATACTTTTTTGACACTGACAAGGCTCATAAAACTTTGCGACTTTGAAAATGTTGATCTAGAAACATGACTACTATTTCCTTACTATAAACAACTAAAGCCTTCGAGAACTCTGTTACAAGGCTTGATTCCGTTCGACAGTATTTGGGAATGCTTGTTGTGATACAATTTAAACATTTATACAGTAGAACATATTATTATTAACTCTAGACACTAAATAACGCCCGCAACTCCGTTGCACCAAATTTCGAATATCGCGCGGAAACCGCACATTTTACCGGGATAAAAAGTATCCTATGCCTTTTCCGCGACTCAAAGTATGTCCATTGTCCATATTAAATTCCAGCAAAATGTTTGGGCGTGAACAGGTAAAAGACAGACATAGTCAGAAAGACACACTTTCGCATTTATAATATTAGTGTGATTAATAATAATAATAATATAATATCTATGGACGCTTCACACCACGTCAGTCTGGCCCCGTGCTAAGTACCTAAAGGACTTGTGTTACAGGTACCAGACAACGGAAATATCTTTAATACTTTTATACTATACATATATTTAAGATTTTTATTATATCATAAATATATTTAATACACATCCAGACCCGGGAACATTGAAAACTTTTTGTTCCGTCGGCGGGATTCGAACCCGCGACCCCCGGCTTGAGCTACCGACGCGCTCACCACTGAGCCACAGAGGTCGTCGAATGTGAATATAAGTATAGATCACCAATCTTCGCACGAACACCAGTTGAGTTCCACAATTGTAACATCAAGGTATCATAATCGAATGATTATGATACCATACGCCTGACCGTGTTATCTTGACATTCGTCAAGATAACACGGTCAGGCGTATGGTGTCAACCATTTGTATCATAAAACTTTCGTCCGTTCCGCCCATCATCTTGCCTAACTAGCGATCATGATACGCACCAATGCTATGTAACGGATGTACAAATGGTTCAAATGTGAACCCAGTTGAAGAGAGTAAAAGCATCAGAAGCGAGACGTGACTTTATTTCTGAGTTGAGCTGGATTATTTTAAGGACACGGTGGAGTCACATCACTCTACTGTATCTATTTAAATTGTGCTAGAGGGGATCTTATTTAAGACGCCGTTTACGACCATTTTACTGCTAACCGAAAGGACCCGTAACCAAATTCAACGGTTCTTTGTGACGAGTTATGGTGGGGATAAAATGTTATTTTAAACTTAGTATACCTTGTATTGGAATTCAAAATACACTTATTTGCTTATTTATAATATAAATAAGCAAATAAGGACAAAGGATATTCGGCTGTCACATAGTTGTATATTATACAACTAGATGACGGCCAAATATCCTTTGTCCTTTGCCGTCTCTCAAAGTATATCTATGCCAAATTATCAAAATCTCTTCAGCGATATTTTTTTATTATTCAGTGATATCTGTAGTAAAATCCGCCATTTTTAGGCGGCAGACGTCTTTCGTGGTCATTTCGTGTCCATATAGCTTCTTATGTCGATGGTATTTACATATAAATCCGGGCCCTAATGATAACCTAATGAGGGTTTTTGATATTTCGTTGCCACCAGGTTCCGATATGTATCCTCTGTTTAAGCTTCGAGGGACAGTAACAGACGGACAGACATAGAGACAACCACTTTCGCATTTAAAATAATATTATAGAATCCTATTATTAAACTTTAATTTCTATATGTAGAGTTTATGTTCTGACTTCAGATTTTATTTTGTGTCTTCCACACGCATGGAGAATGGAAGTGACCAGCATCTAAAACGCGCTTGATACTATAGTTTTTGCCCAGTATTTTATAAATTCCTTTAAGAGGATTTTATTTCGCAATCTAGTAGAACTTTCCGAAATAGATTTCAAAGTGAAATCCCGTTGCGACAAAAGTTTGTCGAGTTATTACTTGCAGTCGAGGTTAGCGGCTTCGGTGAGATCAACGCGCCACTTCTATAGGATTACTTGATTTTGTTGCGAGAATAAAAATATGTATCCTATACTACGTCTGTACTAGGTATATTGGACTTTCACCTGCTAATACTATGTCTTATCTTATTGTGGACTGTATGATTTTTGTTGATATTATTTATATATCTATATTTGAGCTTTGATGACTTTAAATTAAATCACTTTTAACTCTTCACTTCGATTTATTATATTAAAATTAAACTTTGTGCACTGTACCAAGGCAAAGGGTGGACTACTCAATATTTATACTCGTTACACCCGTAATCTGACCTATCGGAGCAATTTATACCGTCCGATAAGAATGGTGTTCTCTGACCAAGTTCCGTCAGAGTTTCTGGAGTCGTAGTTGCCGTATGAGTCCTATGCCCAATTACTATTTTATCACAACGCCACGACGCTCGCTCGTATGTCATCTCACACCTGGCCCTGAATGTGGGCCTGGGTGGGGAAACATGACCAGGGGCTAAGCCCCTCTACATGTGAGGTTCCGTTTGGTTAGTTGCGCGCCCGGTATGGTACCGGGTTGTGCGGAGAGAGACTAAATTCTTCAGGGGAGAAAACCCCGCGGTAACGCGGGGAAAACCCCGGGGCCTGGTTTAATGACCAGGAGGTGTTGGCGGCCAGAAAAAGCCGAACTCGAATGTCGACCGGCCTATTTATACGTCTAAGCTTCACTCCCGCCATGCGCTAGCGCAGAGGGAGAAGACCCCGCCCACTTATCCCGGTGCGGGGATATACGCAGAAGCCCCCGCCTTATTTCTATCGCGCGGAGATATCATTTCAGCGTACACCTATCTCTTTCCTACCCATTGCTATGGCACTGTGCACTACACAATACAAATTACATACACAATAATTATTCAATACATATGCAATACAACAATTTCAATACCATGATATTATGTTCTTAATCTACGTAACATAATATCATGACTCACAGATCAGAGTCTTAGATTAATATACATTATACAAATTAAATCTAATTCAGATGTGTACTAATTAATCACATTCGTATCTAACCCCAAAGGTGTTCCATATTACATACGATAGCCTAGTCTTTATTTATTTGTACTCTACACATATTCCAATACACATAATCAAATAAATAAATCTACCGTAGACAATAAACTAAGCATCTGCTAGCTTTCTAAAATTCTATTCTCACGCTAGTTTCTCAGATATTGCCGAACGTCTGTTCCTAAATATCCTTTATTTATTGTTCTGACAAAGACAATGCTTTATTACTTTTTAAGAGAAACAGCTTTACTCGTTACTAATTTTTAAGGAACACAATAACGTATTTTAACTAACGAACCTAATACAGTCAAAAGGACCGAACATGTGGCGATTTCACTTTAACAATATCATAGAAATACACTACTTAACTTTCTAACATATGTTCGCCACCCTTGCCATCGTTGTGTCCACAACATTTCTCCCCCCGGCGCAGCTTGCGTAGCCTCTCCTCCCTGTAGCTCCAGCTTCCTTCCAGGCCCCCGGAACATCCTCGTCCGTGTTTGGACGACAGCAGGCCGTACTTCTCCATCTGGTCCCGGTGCGGTGTTCTCGGCGATATCCTTCGGACCGGGTGTTGCGTGGCGGTGACGTGCTAACTTTTTTGACGTCACCACGCTGGATTGGTCGCTCGTTCTTTCGCGCCTCGCGTCGGGGTACCAACTTAGCCGTAAACCTTTTCAACTTGCGCCGCTTGAAATAATATCCGGCGAACGCAAGATCGGCACTTATCTTCCTCTTTGTGCTTTTCTGTTGGAGAGTCGCTTTATTGCGCTGAGGGAGTTTCTTTTCATCTTGACGCCATGGGAGTCCAGCTTCCGATCGCTCCTGGGTTGGTCTAATAGTCCTTGTGACTATCTCCAGGGTTCGCTGGTCTTCTTTCTTCACCCGTGGTCGGTCGCTAACGTCCGATGCCTTCATCTCAGAATTTTTCTCTTGTAGTAATTCTTCGTCTTCGATTGGGCTCTTTCTTTCGATAACGTGCAGGACCTTGTCATTTTCAGGTGCATCTTGGGATTCCTGTGCCCTCTGTTGCAGCTCAGCATCCTGAGAGCTGTGATGCGGACGGACACACACTTCGAGTCCGCAAGGTTCTGCTTTGCGCCTTAGCCTTTGTATGTTTCCAGCCTGTAACACATTATACGTCTGTGTTGTGTCACCATACGAGGCCTGAGGGGGTAGCCAATCGGTTATCGAACTGGTAAACGTTGGCGGGTCGCTATGAAGAGACTGAGGTCGCGCCGTTCGTCCGATAACATCGTCCAGTTGCTCGATATCTGGTTCATTTCGAGCAGCGACTGGCTCTGCTAACTGCTGCACTTGCTGATTTTCTTGGCTTCCTTTCTCCCCCCGTGAGGCGACCGAGTTTGTTTCGGCGACCCGTGGTCGATCTTCTTTCGTGGCCGCGTCCTCAAGCATTATTTTCTGCTTACGTAGAATGCCTGCCATTTCTTTTTCCAAACGCATCTTTACACGTTCTTCTTCAATATCCAACTGTTCCATTTCAATTTTCAATTGTTCCATTTCAATGGCCAGCTCCTTTTTCCTGATAGCTGCCATTTCTTCAGCTGCTTTCAGTCTAGCTAGCTGTATTCTCGTTCTGACGCTAGCCGCTGATTTGTATGAGGCCACTGACTGCGTCGGTGACCGTAGACGGCGCTCCGCCTCACTCCTGCTCACTGTCGCAGGTACTGGGCTTTTTTCTATGCCGGGGCGTAGACGCTCGTATTCTGCTCTACTTGCACCCGGCTGCAGGTACTCACATTCCGACCTGCTCGTTCTTGTGTCTTGACACTCCTCTGCACCCGCTGCATTTCCCTGGCTGCGTGTAACCACCATCCTGCTACGTGAGTCGATAATCGGCACGCTTTTTCGTTGCGATTCACCGACGCGTCGTTCACGCACTCGACGTCACGTAGTGCAACCGTTCGGTGTTGCGATGACTATTCCATTACACGCCTCCTCGCTTGTTCGCGACGCGGATGAAGTTTTGCGGAGTCAGCACACAGACGTTGCGTGGACTCAACGGCAAAACGAATAGACGTTGTCGTTCGAGGGATTCAACGTTACACCGCTAGACGTCCGTTTCTTCAAACCTCTTCGACTTGGTAAACTGGCACTGACAAGTACTTCGTTCTTCGTATTCTTGCGACGAAAACTTGCTGATTATTTTTCGTTCTTGAATGGCTGGTTTTCTTCCTGGTTAACCAGCAGCTCGTTCTTTTTTATCCGGCTCGAAGGACCAGACAATATTGTGGACTGTATGATTTTTGTTGATATTATTTATATATCTATATTTGAGCTTTGATGACTTTAAATTAAATCACTTTTAACTCTTCACTTCGATTTATTATATTAAAATTAAACTTTGTGCACTGTACCAAGGCAAAGGGTGGACTACTCAATATTTATACTCGTTACACCCGTAATCTGACCTATCGGAGCAATTTATACCGTCCGATAAGAATGGTGTTCTCTGACCAAGTTCCGTCAGAGTTTCTGGAGTCGTAGTTGCCGTATGAGTCCTATGCCCAATTACTATTTTATCACAACGCCACGACGCAATGTCGACCGGCCTATTTATACGTCTAAGCTTCACTCCCGCCATGCGCTAGCGCAGAGGGAGAAGACCCCGCCCACTTATCCCGGTGCGGGGATATACGCAGAAGCCCCCGCCTTATTTCTATCGCGCGGAGATATCATTTCAGCGTACACCTATCTCTTTCCTACCCATT